>NC_045978.1:730000-892782 GCF_010909765.2 Amblyraja radiata
TGCTGGAAACAGAGAAATGAATCAAACAGCTCTTACACGTGCTGCACTGATGAATGCGGCTGTAACCATGACAACCCTGACGATAGCATTTGGACCCACAACCAAAGTCCCATAGGACGAAAGAAAACACCATGGCACTAATCATAGAAACTCGGAAAAATAGGTGCAGGAGTAGGCCATTCGGCCCTTCAAGCCAGCACCGCCATTCAATATGATCATGGCTGATCATCTAAAATCAGTACCCCGTTCCTGCTTTTTCCCCATATCCCTTGGTTCCTTTAGCCCTAAGAGTTAAATCTAACTCTTGAAAATATCCAGTGAATTGGCCTCGACTGCCTTCTGTGGCAGAGAATTCCACAGATTCACAACTCTCTGGGTGAAAAGGTTTTTCCTCATCTCAGTCCTAAATGTCCTACCCCTTATTCTTAAACTGGGACCCCTGGTTCTGGACTCCCCCAACGTCGGGAACATTTTTCCTGCATCTAGCCTGTCCAATCCTTTAAGAATTGTATATGTTTCTGTAAGATATCCTCTCATCCTTCTAAATTTCAGTCTATACAAGCCCAGCCGCTCCATTCACTCAACATATGTCAGTCCCGCCATCTCGGGAATTAACCTGGTGAACCTACGCTGCACTCCCTCAATAGGAAGAATCTCCTTCCTCAAATTAGGAGACCAAAACTGCATACAATACTCCAGGTGTGGTCTCACCAGGGCCCTGTACAACTGGAGAAGGACCTCCTTGCTCCTAACCTCAAATCCTCTCGCAATGAAGGCCAACATGCCATTAGCTTTCTTCACTGCCTGCTGTACCTGCATGCTTACTTTCAGTGACTGATGTACAAGCACAAACAGGCCTTGTGCACCTTCCCTTTTCCTAATCTGACACCATTCAGATAATAATCGAATGGCGGTGCTGGCTCGAATGGCCTACTCCCGCACCTATTGTCTATTGTCTATTTATTTTATGTGCTGTGTGTATTTTTGCCTTTTTACTTAGTATAGCTGTATGGTAACTCAAATGTTACTGTACCTTAATTGGTACATGTGACAACTAAATTGAATCTTGATCTTGAATCTTTTAGTGGATATAAAATTGTAAAGGCAATCTATCCTTCACACCCACATTCCTGTCGTACGCCCATGCATCAAACACACATGCATCAAATATTCAGCTCTAAAGTGTAATGAAATGCAATTATCTTTCTCCTGACAAGTAGGTCGCTGCGGATGGGGAATGTAGCGGTGAAGAGGAGCGCGGGGGCCATACTGAAACGGGTGAAGAAACGGAAGAGGAAAGTGTGCCTGAGCCCCAGTTCAGAATCCAATGAGGAGTACGGCTATGAATCAACCGAACTGGAGCAAGCGGTACGTATCCATTTCCCAATACCTCACTGGCACGGTGAAACAGTCGAGAGTTCTGGCGTGGAGCATTCCAGAATACTCTTCAAATCTTCTTCTTCCTCATGTCCGGCCATCTCCTATATCACATCTTTCCGGTCGGTCAGTGACGGTTGGCGGTCAGTGGTTGCAGAATTGGCAACTTCAGTCAGTCACTGTGGTACAGTTCCTGTCGTCAGCATTGCCTGGGGTGCCCCACCTGGAGGCTTCTGCTTACAACATACGCTTCAAATAAAAAAACACCATCAGAAATGTACACATTAAATTTAAATTTGAGAAGTTCTGCACGGGCCTTCTCTTTTGGAGTTGACTAGTTAGTGCTACGTTTCTTGTGCTTTCTCTTCACACACAATTAGATTTATGGTGGCTGCATTAGTGAAGACACAAGAAACTGCAGATGCTGGAATCTTGAGCAAAACACCAAGTGCTGGAGGAACTCAGGCAGCATCTGTTTGTGGAGGGAATGGACAGATGCCGTTGGGTTGAGACCTTTCTTCAATGCTTATTTTGAGGAAGTTCTCTTCCTCTCTCTGTCGTTTGTCCATTCTCTCACCAGATACTGCCTGACCTGCTAAGTTCTTCCGGCAGTTTGTTTTTTGACTGTATTAGTGGAGATTTGACAATTTGGGCCCGGGGAGCACATGTCCATGGGGGCACTGGGTCTGTTTGCCCATTCATTTTAGTGGATATAAAATTCTACAGCCAATCTGTCCTCCACACCCAATTTCCTGATGTGCGCCCATCTGTGGTTGGGGCACACATGCATCAAATATTCCGTTCTAAACACACTGACTGGAAGGCTGTCTTGCTAGTCTGATCCGAAATGTCACCCGTTCCTTCTCTCCAGAGATGCTGCCTATCCCGCTGAGTCACTCCAGCATTTTGTGTCTGTCTTCGGTTTAAACCAGGGTCTGCAGTTCCTTCCTACACAGGTCATCTTGCTGTTGTGCAGTTAGTCAGTTAGTTTAGTTTATTGTCACGTGTACCGAGGTACAGTGAAAAGCTTTTGTTGTGTGCTATCCAGTCAGCAGAAAGACAATACATGATTACAATCGAGCCGTTCACAGTGTACAGATACATGATAAGGGAATAATGTTTAGTGCAAGGTAAAGCCAGCAAAGTCCGATCAAGGATAGTCCGAGGGTCACCAATGAGGTAGATAGTAGTTCAGCACTGCTCTCTGGTTGTGGTCGGATGGTTCAGTTGCCTGATAACAGCCGGGAAGAAACTGTCCCTGAATCTGGAGCTGTACGTTTTCACACTTCTGTGCCTTTAATATATATAATTACGGTTAGGGTTAGATCATTTATACCCGTAATTTTGACTTCCATCTAACTGTTGTTAAACAAAGTGAGGCAACTTCACGGTTTTCTCTGTTAAAGTTTGATGACTCAGAGCCTTCATTTTATTTCTTAAACTTAAATTAAATGGGAAATAATACCAAGTATAAATAATTGACTCATTGATGCCTGCCTTAAATACACTGCTAACGCTGCCTGTTCTTGGGTCTTCACGATCTATTGTAGGAGGAGAGGAACAAAGACTCTACAAGTGTCAGGGGACATCTGATGGATGGCAACAGTTACACAGACTTCAGGCAGCGTCACCCGGATCAACACAGCCTCACTTTCCCTGGCCAGGGTACGTCTCAGCCTCTCCGTCTGTCATTTTATAACAGAAAATAATCTAATAAATATGAAAGAAAGTTTAGATACAAGGAACTGCATATGCTGATTTACACAAATGGACACAGAGTGCTGGAGTAACTCAATGGGTCAGGCAGCATCTGTGGAGAACATGGATAGACAATAGACAATAGGTGCAGGAGTAGGCCATTTGGACCTTCGAGCCAGCCATGATCATATTGAATGGCGGTGCGGGTTCGAAGGGCTGTATGGCCTACTCCTGCACCTATTGACTATTGTCTAAAAAGTTGTAGAGAGAGAAACCAAGTTAATATTTTGAGTTGTGGACATGTTTGTGCCGACAGAAGTCCTGTAAAGTATTTCATCTGATCATTTGCAGGGTGTATAGGTCTCCGTTTATACAGTGCTTTGGTCTCTCGCATTGTCCTCAGTCTGGTGGGTATTCCTCTCCCCATTGTTTCTGTTCTTAGCTGAAAGGTCATTGATTGCCACGTGGTGCAACAAAGGCAAACCTCTACTATAAGATGGAGGATAAATCCAGCTTTATTTACCCTCATACATGAAGTATATCATTAAGTATACTACATCTTATCAAGATAACTGTCACAATACAGCAACAGATAATTGTCTTGTCATTTGCACAGCAGCAGAAATGCCACAAAACCATATCACCAGCAGATCATGTTGATTATACACGATCGTACATATCGTACGTTGTCACGGTGGCGCAGCGGTAGAGTCGCTGCCTTATAGCGAATGCCGCGCCTGAGATCCGGGCTCGATCCCGACTACGGGTGCTGTCTGTACGGAGTTTGCACGTGCTCCCCGTGACCTGCGTGGGTTTTCTCCGAGAACTTCGGTTTCCTCCCACACTCCAAAGACGTACAGGTTTGTAGGTTAATGGGCTTGGGGAATGTAAACATTGTCCCTAGTGGGTGTAGGATGATGATAATGTGCGGGGATCGCTGGTCGGCGCGGACCCAGTGGGCCGAAGGGCCTGTTTCTGCACTGTATCTCTAACCTAAACTAAACGTACAAACGTACTTTTCACACAGAGAGTGGTGAATCTCTGGAACTCCCTGCCACAGAGGGTAGTCGAGGCCAGTTCATTGGCTATATTTAAGAGGGAGTTAGATGTGGCCCTTGTGGCTAAGGGGATCAGAGGGTATGGAGAGAAGGCAGGTACGGGATACTGAGTTGGATGATCAGCCATGATCATATTGAATGGCGGTGCAGGCTCGAAGGGCCGAATGGCCTACTCCTGCACCTAATTTCTATGTTTCTATGTTTACATACATATTAAATGTTTATGCTAGTTTACAAGTTTGTTTAAATTATTTTGAGTTATGGAGAAAAAATAGAAATGTGCTTCTAAAGTGTCTCGCACATGTCTGAGTTTCTGACAACCAGGGATGCACTTTGAAGTTTCGCCACTGGCTTTTATTTTATTTTCTAAACCTTCTCTGTGAGAATCCAGGGTGCTACCAGCCAATAATCAACTAACCTCTTTAGCTCAAGACTTGGAGGATGCCAAATTAAGTCATGGAACGTTTATAAGAGGGGGATTTGAAACTGGTGACGGACGATCCCAGGAGAGGCAGGACATTTACGGGCTGGTGCTACTGTACTGATACAGCAAGTTGCTAAGTCACGGTGGCTATGGAGACACAACCTCACACTCAAGCTTCCAGTGTGATGATGAGATTTAAAATTGGCGACTGAACTAATGTAGCATGCTTGTGAAGAGGTCGATTATTATTCCTTGATAACACGATCCTCTTTGCTGTGCCTTGTGTCGGAGTCAGAAATATTCTGGATGTATTTTACTGGAGTCACAAATGTGGACAGGTGCACAGGAGGAAGGAATTACATGAGACCATACATATTCTGTGATGAAGCTTGCGAGAAGTCACTCACGTGCCCCGGTTGTACCAGAGATACCCTCTGATCCCCTTAGCCACAAGGGCCACATCTAACTCCCTCTTAAATATAGCCAATGAACTGGCCTTGACTACCCTCTGTGGCAGAGAGTTCCAGAGATTAACCACTCTCTGTGTGAAAAAAGTTATTCTCATCTCGGTTTTAAAGGATTTCCCCCTTATCCTTAAGCTGTGACCCCTTGTCCTGGACTTCCCCAACATCGGGAGCAATCTTCCTGCATCTAGCCTGTCCAACCTCTTAAGAATTTTGTAAGTTTCTATAAGATCCCCTCTCAATCTCCTAAATTCTAGAGAGTATAAACCAAGTCTATCCAGTCTTTCTTCATAAGACAGTCCTGACATCCCAGGAATCAGTCTGGTGAACCTTCTCTGCACTCCCTCTATGGCAATAATGTTCTTCCTCAGATTTGGAGACCAAAACTGTACGCAATACTCCAGGTGTGGTCTCACCAAGACCCTGTACAACTGCAGTAGAACCTCCCTGCTCCTATACTCAAATCCTTTTGCTATGAAAGCTAACATACCATTCGCTTTCTTCACTGCCTGCTGCGCCTGCATGCCCACTTTCAATGACTGGTGTACCATGACACCCAGGTCTCGCTGCATCTCCCCTTTTCCTAGTCGGCCACCATTTAGATAATAGTCTGCTTTCCTGTTTTTGCCACCAAAATGGATAACCTCACATTTATCCACATTATACTGCATCAGCCAAACATTTGCCCACTCACCCAGCCTATCCAAGTCACCTTGCAGTCTCCTAGCATCCTCCTCACAGCTAACCCTGCCCCCCAGCTTAGTGTCATCCGCAAACTTGGAGATATTGCCTTCAATTCCCTCATCCAGATCATTAATATATATTGTAAATAGCTGGGGTCCCAGCACTGAGCCTTGCGGTACCCCACTAGTCACTGCCTGCCATTGTGAAAAGGTCATCTAATACTACATGATCTGCTGATGATATGGTTTTGGTAGCATTTCTGCCGAGCAGCAAATGCCAGGACAATGTTCCCGTTGCTCGATTGCCACAGCTATCCTCATAAGAAGGCTGTGGATAGATTCTTGAATAGTACTGGTGTTCAAAGGTTATGGGGAGAAGGCAGGAGAATGGGGTTAGGTGGGAGAGATAGATCAGCCGTGGTTGAATGGTGGAGTAGTCGGTGGGCCGAATGGCCTAATTCTACTCCTCTCACTTATGACCTTATGAAGATGTGGTGAAAAGTGGCATTGAATCTCGATTCCTTGTGGTTTTCTATGCTATTGTCATGCGAGAATATTCTTCCTGATGTTTTTTTAAACTGTATTTATTCTGTCTAATGATTGTATGCAATAGGTGCATTGTTTGAGTAATGCTTGATAATATTAAAGGTTGTTTTGGAGAGTAGATCAGAGGATTTTGATTCCTGGTGGCAGAAAGCGAGTTTGCTCTTTAGCTGAAACTATGTTTCTGTCTGAAGAAGGGTGAAGAAGGGGTTTGGCCCGAAACGTTGCCTATTTCCTTCGCTCCATAGATGCTGCTGCACCCGCTGAGTTTCTCCAGCATTTTTGTGTACCTAAGTTAATGTTAAAACTGATCTCCTGCAGAATGGGTGCTAAACAAAAGATGTCCAACTCAGCACCCTGATTAGTTGAGTATTCGGTATTCTGAAAGAATATGCAATATTTCCATACTTAAAAAACATAACAAATATGATGTATTTTATTTCAGCTGTTTCTGTGGTTGGAAAGAATAAACTCTCGTCGTGGGCTTTGTACCTAGAAGAGGAAAAGTCTCTTGCTGCTCCTGTCAAACTGTTCCGTGAGGTAATAATCATCAGGTTTCTTTTATTGTGTTTTCTGAAATACTAAATCTGAGAGAAATGTATTTTGGGCGACTACTCATGACCATACAGGAGTCAGTCACCCTGCGACATGTCGCACACACACAGCCTGTATGGTCGTGAGAGGTCGCCCAAAGAGTCGTATCTTTTTCTGGATTTTCAACATGTTGAAAACTTTCGGCGACCTGCTGCGACTATGACGGGTGCCGGCAAGTTGCCGAAAAAGTTGCGTAAGTGGGACAGGCCCCTTAGGATAATAACTTTAAAAACAAATTTAACAAAATGGCTTTAAAAACAAAATAGATTGCTCCTGAATCTCTGACGTCCCAGTGTTATTTGACAAATATGAATTGCAATCAATGTGTATTGTTCTTTGTGTAACATCAATTCTGTGCTGCAGAATTTTATAGCACACTGTAAAGGGCACTTTAGCTCATGATGTCCCTGAATAATCATTAAATATACAAAGGCCGAGGCAGAGGATAGATTATTGAAGATGGTTATAGATATTTCAATTAATTGCAGGCACGGCGATGAATTGCGTTAGTTTATAATGTGACCACAGTTTTCTTCCCTTGGACAGTACCAGTCGTATCCGCTGACTAGGAATGCCTTCAAAGTGGGCATGAAGTTGGAGGGCATCGATCCTACTCACCCATCCATGTACTTTGTTCTCACCGTGTTTGAGGTACTCCAAGCCAACTTTACATGTAATTGGCCACGGTTTATTTTCCCGGCAGAGATAAGCAGCTGGAACATTGATAAAATATTCAACTTATAATAAGCGAGGAGACAAAAATGCAGAAAAAATAATCCTCCTAAAAAGGTCCCATGCAGGACAAATATATATTTAAATATGTAAATTGTTTTGAGCTTAAAGTATTTGTTTGCATTATTTCAATACACGGGCTTCCTGTCAATGAGCCACTGTTTACACTGGGATTAGTAGCAATAACAGACGGGGGCATTTGTCTGCAACAAACATAATATGTTCGTCATGTATCGCCAACCTCATCTACCTCATTAATATTTGAATGTTGCTCTCTTGCTGACAGATGCAAATAAATGTCGTACAGAGAACTATTGTGTGACACGAACAGACCAATAAACTGAGGTCTATCTAACTTCAAAGGTAGACAAAAATGCTGGAGAAACTCAGTGGATGAGGCAGCATCTATGGAGCGAAGGAAATAGGCGACGTTTCGGGTTGAGGCCCTTCTTCTATCTCACTTCAAATAGCTCTTGCTTTCCCTCTCTCTCCATCCCCTCCCCCTTCTCAGTTCTCCCACCAGTCTTACTGTCTCCGACCACGTTCTATCTCCAGAGATGCTGCCTGTCCCGCTGAGTTACTCCAGCTTTTTGTGTCTATCTTCCAATATGCAGAGCGTTGGGTATGGACATGGGAAGGTGCAGGGAGTGGGGTATTGACAAGGGAAGATAGACACAAAAAGCTGGAGTAACTCAGTGGGACAGGCAACATCTCTGGAGAGAAGGAATGGGTGATGTTTCGGGTCGAGATCCCTGGAGTATTGGCAAGAGAAGGTTTATAGAGTGGGGTATTCATGATGGAATGGTGGAGTAGACATGATGGGCTGAATGGCCTAATTCTGCTCCTATCACTTCTGAATGTATGAACTGTTTCTTGTTCTCGAAGGTCTGTGGTTATCGGGTGCGGCTCCACTTCGATGGTTACTCTGAAGGTCACGATTTCTGGGTGAACGCTGATTGCCCAGACATCCATCCTGCGGGCTGGTGTGAGAAGACAGGTCACCGCTTGTATCTGCCCAGAGGTGAGGAACACCTTGGTCCACCTGCTTTAGGGTAACACAATTGTCCAACCCGCCCCGCCCCGCCCCGTATAGAGATACGTTAAATGGCCACCCCTCCACAGAACAGTGATTTCTTGTCAAATATGCCATTCCGAATTAAACATGTGCCAGAACGTTATACCATCTGTGACAAGATTTATGAAGGTTAAGATTGCATTTGTTTAGTTTCGAGATACATAGCGGAAACAGGCCCTTTGGCCCGCCATGTCCGTGCCGACCAGCGATCTCCGCACATTAACACTATCCTACACCCAGGTCACGGCGAGAATGTACAAACTTTGTACAGACAGCACCCGTAGTCAGGATGGAACCCGGGTCTCTGGCGCTGTGAGGCAGCAACTCTACCGTTGATAAATGTGTTTGCTGTTCTGTTCTATATCATTACTATTTTGCTGTGCTTTATAATGAATATTCTAAAGCTTTAGAAAATGTCCAGGATTATTCTCTTGCAGTCTGGCAGCAACTGAGGGCCAACAGTAATGAAACAAGACTCTGTGCTGCCACTAGATGGCAATGACCATCAAAGATTAGCACCAAAGATTATAGAGCAGAGCAAGATGCGTCACTCTGCGAAAAAAACGTAGTATGACATGGGTGATTGTTGACGCCATTTTATTGAGCTGCAATTTACAATAACATTAACTAAATATGTGAAGTGATCGATGCTGTATAACACACTGTTCCCTGCAACACTGATTACACCAAAGATACTAGAGGAGCATTGCCCGCCCGCTGCCTCGGGAACACCGACCGCGGGCAGACGCTTGAGGCTCTCCCGCCGACTGCCTCCATCTGGTATCGGGGGGGGACCGAGAATCAGTCCTGGATCAACTCAGGAGTGGAGAAAACGTCCTCTTCCCCCAAAGATACTAGAGGAGCCTCTAGTATCTTTGCTTTCCCCTGCGACCTGATGTAAGAGCAGGTTGTATAACTGTGGAGTCTGTCCCCGCTACCAATGATGTGGCGTTTGGCATAAACAAATGGCGGCCGTGACGTTCCGTTACGTACTACATGCCAGTCCATTGGATTTCGGAGGAGTGGCCTATCTTGCTCTGCTCTATAATCTTTGATCAGCACTTCAGAATCACATATACACAAGGGATGTGCTCCCGTTACAGGCTACAAGGATGAAGAATTCAGCTGGCCAAGTTACCTGCGGGTCACCAAGTCACAGGCTGCTGCCAAACATCTCTTCATCAGTCAAAACACAGTGAGTTCCCGCTCCATCCGAACGCTCTCTCTCAGACTGGGCTCTCCCTAACTAGCAAGCCCTCTCCCAAACTAGCAAGCCATTTCCCTAACTAGCAAGCCCTTTCCCTAACTAGCAAGCCCTTTCCCTAACTAGCAAGCCCTCTCCCAAACTAGGAGGCTTTCTGCAAACTAGCAAGCCCTCTCCCAAACTAGCAAGCCATTTCCCTAACTAGCAAGCCCTTTCCCTAACTAGCAAGCCCTTTCCCTAACTAGCAAGCCCTTTCCCTAACTAGCAAGCCCTTTCCCTAACTAGCAAGCCCTTTCCCTAACTAGCAAGCCCTTTCCCTAACTAGCAAGCCCTTTCCCTAACTAGCTGGCCCTTTCCCTAACTAGCAAGCCCTCTCCCTAACTAGCAGGCCCTCTCCCTAACTATCTGGCCCTTTCCCTAACTAGCTGGCCCTTTCCCTAACTAGCTGGCCCTTTCCCTAACTTGTAAGCCCTCTCCCTAACTAGCAGGCCCTCTCCCTAACTAGCTGGCCCTTTCCCTAACTAGCAAGCCTTCTCCCTAACTAGCTGGCCCTTTCCCTAACTAGCAAGCCTTCTCCCTAACTAGCTGGCCCTCTCCCTAACTAGCAAGCCCTCTCCCTAACTAGCAAGCCCTCTCCCTAACTAGCAAGCCCTTTCCCTAACTAGCAAGCCCTCTCCCTAACTAGCAAGCCCTCTCCCTAACTAGCAAGCCCTCTCCCTAACTAGCAAGCCTTCTCCCTAACTAGCAAGCCCTTTCCCTAACTAGCAAGCCCTCTCCCTAACTAGCAAGCCCTCTCCCTAACTAGCAAGCCCTCTCCCTAACTAGCAAGCCCTTTCCCTAACTAGCAAGCCCTTTCCCTAACTAGCAAGCCCTCTCCCTAACTAGCAAGCCCTCTCCCTAACTAGCAAGCCCTCTCCCTAACTAGCAAGCCCTCTCCCTAACTAGCAAGCCCTCTCCCTAACTAGCAAGCCCTCTCCCTAACTAGCAAGCCCTTTCCCTAACTAGCAAGCCCTCTCCCTAACTAGCAAGCCCTCTCCCTAACTAGCTGGCCCTCTCCCTAACTAGCAAGCCTTCTCAGGGATTATGGGGAGAATGGGATTAGGAGGGAGAGATAGATCAGGCATGATTGAATGGCGGAGTATTGATGGGCCGAATGGCCTAATTCTGCTCCTATCACATGAACCTTTATTTAAAACGGTGACATTGTATGTTTGTCTTATGACTTATTATCTGATCTTGGAGAATCGGAGCCATTTTGTGAACAGAGTTCAGGCATGTTAGTTGGCGACGTGGTTGAAGGTACGATGTTGATGATGTTCTTTGTCAGGCAGTCCTCCCCCTGGGATTCCGTGTTGGGATGAAGCTGGAGGCAGTGGATCGGATGAACCCATCGCTGATCTGTGTGGCCACAGTGACGGACATCGTGGACAGCAGGTTTCTGGTTCACTTCGACAACTGGGACGACACCTATGATTACTGGTAGGCTTCTCGATTGGTCACCGAATCTGGCAGGTGAACAAATAAATGGGAGCAGGAAAAGCCATGCGGAAAGAGGCAGGAGAGGATCAAATGAAAGAGAAATAATGAGATACAAAGAGAAAACACAACGAATTTAGACTAACTAACTAGATCTGAAGAAGGTCCTGACCCGAAACGTCACCTATCCATGTTCTCCACAGATGCTGCCTGACCTGCTGAGTTACTCCAGCACTCTGTGTCCTTTTATCTAAACCAGCATCTGCAGTTCCTTGTTTCTAATAATTTAAGCTTAGATTGAAGAGGAAAATTACTGCAACAAAAAGCCTGACAAAGTATTTAAACGATTCTGACGTGGATTAATATTATTTTTTTCTGCAGTGTGTTTTTTCTTTCCTCCTATGCTCAGGTAGGTGTGAGGTTGTTGGTAGCTGCGTTGTCTCACAGACTCTGGTATTACGGAGCACGAGGCATTTGAAGATTCAGGTGCCTCGTGCCCCCTGAGTGGTTCACTCCTGATTTATAGGTTCATAAGGGATAGGAGTGGAATTAGGCCATTCGGCCCATCAAGTCTACTCCGCCATTCAATCATGGCTGATCTATCTCTCCCCCCTAACCCCATTCTCCTGCCTGCTCCCCATACCTCCTGACACCCGCAATAATCATAAGATCTTAATGTATGGCGTGGGTAGACTAAAAAAGCTGGAGTAACTCAGCAGGACAGGCAGCATCTCTGGAGAGAAGGAATGGGTGACGTTTCGGGTCGAGACCCTTCTTCAGAGTTAATGAATGGCGTATTCCATCAACTTGTGACATTTTAAATCAATTATAATATTACAGCATCATATGGTTTCAGTTTTCTCATTGTAAATCAATGTGTTTTATGAGATTTGCACGGTGAATGAATTGTGTAAAGAGCAGGATTATGTGTGTCGGAGTCTGCCTCGCTGTATGTGATGGGGAACAGCTGAGACAAGCCATCAGTGCTGGGGCAGCGTTGAGAATGGTCTACTCCTGTTGTCTGGCCTCTCCATGAATCAAATAACCCACTGATTATCCCAGCTCTCCTCTCGAAACACGCAAGAAATATGAAGTTAGATGCGGGTTCACATCCTGTCACAGTTTAGTTCATAGGTTCTACGAGCAGAATTAGGCCATTCGGCCCATTGAGTCTATTCCGCCATTCAATCATGGCTGATCTATCGTTCCCTCTCAACCCCATTCTATGTCCCCAGATTATGGGCCCTGGGTATGTCAGCTCAAAATCAAAGCAACTCCCTATAACCCATCCTGTGATCTACCAGCAACTCAAACTGAGTTTTATCCATGGTTGTGAATTGTAATTCTAAAGACATTGCAGCAATTAGTTTAGTTTAGAGTTACAGCGCGGAAACAGGCCCTTCGGCCCACCGAGTCCGCGCCGACCAGCGATCCCCGCACATTAGCACTATACACAATAGACAATAGGTGCAGGAGTAGGCCATTCGGCCCTTCGAGCCAGCACTGCCATTCAGTGTGATCATGGATGATCATCCCCAATCAGTACCCCGTTCCTGCCTTCTCCCCATATCCCCTGACTCCGCTATCTTTAAGAGCCCTATCTAGCTCTCTCTTGAAAGTATCCAGAGAACCGGCCTCCACCGCCCTCTGAGGCAGAGAATTCCACAGACTCACAACTCTCTGTGTGAAGAAGTTTTTCCTCGTCTCCGTTCTAAATGGCTCACCCCTTATTCTTAAACTGTGCCCCCTGGTTCTGAACTATCCCACACACACTAGGGACAATTTAAACACATACACCAAGCCAATTAACCAACAAACCTGTACGTCTTTGGTGTGTGGGAGGAAACCTAAGATCTCGGAGAAAACCCACGGGGTCACGGGGAGAACGTACAAACTCTGTACAGACAGCACCCGTAGTCGGGATGGAACCCGGGTCTCCGGCGCTGTGAGGCAGCAACTCTACTGCTGCACCACCTTGCCGGACCCAGCATTGTAGTGTGGTTACAACACACAGTCATTGGGCGTGTTTTGGTGTTGGTTTAGTAATGTCACGTATGCCGAGATACAGTCAGAAGCTTTTGTTTGTGTTGTGTCCGATTAAATCAGATCACTCTATACATGAGAACAATCTAGCCACACACACGAGTACACATGCAGTGCAAAGAGTAAAGTACCAGCGTGCGGAATATAATGTTACAGCGTATGGAGGAAAAAGTGCAGGTCTGCAATGAGGTAGGTAGGAAGATCGGGATGCATTCTAGTTATTGCAGCAACATTCAGTAGTTGACACATAACGCCCACATTCCCTCTCCTCCAATCAGGCCTCAGAATAAATACAGGGTTGGGCAGCGGTAGAGTTGCTGCCTCACAGCGCCAGAGACCCGGGTTCGATCCTGACCACGGGCGCTGTCTGTACAGAGTTTGTAATCTCTCCCCGTGACCTGCGTGGGTTTTCTCCGAGATCTTCAGTTTCCTCCCACCATTCCAAAGACGTACAAGCTTGTAGGTTAAATGGCGTGGTATAAATGAGTCTGAAGAAGGGTTTCGACCCGAAACGTTGCCTATTTCCTTCGCTCCATAGATGCTCTTACCCGCTGAGTTTCTCCAGCATTTTTGTCTACCTGGTATAAATGTAAATTGTCCCTAGTGTGTGTAGGATAGTGTTAGTGTGCGGGGATCGCTGGTCAGTGCAGACTCGGTGGGCTGAAGGGGATGTCTAAACTAAACTAAACTAAACAACTCATCTTTCAACGCATCCTATTCAGAAGTTAGAATGTTCTAGAATGGACTGCACAGTGGCTCGGCTAATAATAAACCGCGACCCCACAGCGCCAGAGATCCAGATTCAGTTGAGACCTGAGGTGCTGTCTGTGTGGAGTTTGCACGTTCTCCCTTTGAGAATGTAGTTGCTATCTTTGTGCTTTTGTGCTCAGGGCTGTGTGCCACTCTGAGACAGGTGATGGTTGGGCCAGCCACCTGTAACAAGGTATTTCTGTGCCAGGTGTGACGCTAGCAGTCCCTACATCCATCCTGTGGGCTGGTGCCAGCAACATGGAAAACCCCTGACTCCTCCGCAAGGTAAGAGGAGAACAAGGCTCTCAATGAAGCAAACTCAATGCGGCATTTACTTCAAGAGGGCTTGTGTACCAAAACAGGGATGTAATGCTGAGGCTCTATAAGGCACTGGTCAGGCCGCATTTGGAATATTGTGAACAATTTTGGCCCCATATCTGAGGAAGGATGTGCTGGCTCTGGAGAGGGTCCAGAGGAGGTTTACAAGAATGATCCCAGGAATGAGTGGGTTAACCTATAATGAGCGTTTGACGGCACTGGGCCTGTACTCGCTGGTGTTTAGATGGATGAGGGGTGTACAGAATAGTGAAAGGCTTGGATAGAGTGGATGTGGAGAGGATGCTTCCACTAATGGGAGAGTCTAGGACTAGAGGTCACAGCCTCAGAATTAAAGGACAAGAGGAGGAATTTCTTTAGTCAGTTGGTGGTAAATCTGTGGAATTCTTTATCACAGGAGGCTGTGGAGGCCAAGTCAATGAATATATTTAAGGCAGAGATAGATAGATTCTTGATTAGTACGGGTGTCAGATGTTATGGGAAGAAGGCAGGAGAATGGGGTTAGGAGGGAGAGATGGATCAGCTCTTGGGGCTAAAGGAATCAACGATATGGGGAAAAACAGGAACGGGGTACTGATTGGGGATGATCATATTGAATGGCAGTGCTGGCTCGAAGGGCCGGATGGCCTACTCCTGCACCTATTTTCTATGTTTCTATCTGAGTAAAGTCAGGTATAGGGCTAGGGGTAAAGTGCAACATCGCCTCCTACAGGGACTAACGGAAGCTCTGACCCTCCAGGTTACCTCCAGCCCGAGCAGTTTGCCTGGGACAGATACCTGGAGGAGACTGGATCGACTGCTGCTCCTGCTCGTGCATTTAAAACAGTGAGCAACATGCTTTTCTAATTTACTTTGTGGATTCTTCTGGTGAAATGAAGTTTGCAGCGTTCGACAACTTTATTTCCTTCTGTTTCAGCGGCCACCACACACCTTCCAGATCAACATGAAGCTGGAAGCTGTTGATCGACGTAACCCTAGGCTGGTGCGTGTGGCCACCGTTGTAGATGTTGATGATCACCGGTTAAAGGTAATAAATGATGTTTCTCCACTGCAATAGTCTGCACCTTGAACTGTCACAAAGTATACTGAGTCACAGTGTCATGGAAAACAAGTCCTAGCATCCATCCATCCAGCCAACTGAGACAACAGCACACTGGGTAGCCACCAAGTGGTCACAGGAGTGGAAGGCAACCTGTCACTTCTGTGGCGATGAAGAGACCATGTTCCACGTCTACATGGAGTGTGAGAGGTTGCAGCCCCTGCTCCTCAAGTTTTGGCTCAACTTTAGTACAACGTTATTGATTTTTGGGCACAGGGAAGAGGGAGGAGGGGGTCTCCCTGTCGGTCTGCTCCTGGGCCTGGCCAAGATGGCCATTCGCGGGTCCAGGCAGCGGGCAGTCGATGGTTCCGGGGTTGCGTCCGTGCCCGCGTGTCCCCGGCAGACATTGACGCCAACAGAGGCAACAACCCGGCTGCTCAACGCCCGGCTTGAGATCTAACTATTCCTTTGGTTTATGTTTCATTCGCAAGACCCAGCACAGAAACAGGCTCTTCGGCCCAACTTGCCCATGCCGACCAACATGCCCCATCTACACTAGTCCCACCTGCCCGCGTTTGGCTCATATCTTTCTCAACGTGTCCTATCCATACACCTGTCTAAATGTTTCTTAAACATTGTGATAGTCCCTGCTTCAACTACCTCCTCCGGCAGCTCGTTCCATACACCCACCACCCTATGTGTTAAACAAAAGTTGCCCCTCAGGTTCCGATTAAATCTTTCGCCCCTCACCTTTAACCTCTGTCCTCTGATTCCCAATTTCCCTACTCTGGCCAAGCGACTGGCCCGATCTATTCCTCTCATTATCATAATAGAAACATAGAAACATAGAAAATAGGTGCAGGAGTAGGCCAGTTGGCCCTTCGAGCCTGCACCGCCATTCAATATGATCATGGCTGATCATCCAACTCAGTATCCTGTACCTGCCTTCTCTCCATACCCCCTGATCCCTTTAGCCACAAGGGCCACATCTAACTCCCTCTTAAATATACCAATGAACTGGCCTCAACTACCTTCTGCAGGAGAGAATTCCAGAGATTCACTACTCTCTGTGTGAAAAAAGTTTTCCTCATCTCTGTCCTAAAAGATTTCCCCCTTATCCTTAAACTGTGACCCCTTGTTCGGGACTTCCCCAACATCGGGAATAATCTTCCTGCATCTAGCCTGTCCAACCCCTTAAGAATTTTGTAAGTTTCTATAAGATCCCACCTCAATCTTCTAAATTCTAGCGAGTACAAACCGAGTCTATCCAGTCTTTCTTCATATGAAAGTCCTGACATCCCAGGAATCAGTCTGGTGAACCTTCTCTGTACTCCCTCTATGGCAATAATGTCTTTCCTCAGATTAGGAGACCAAAACTGTACGCAATACTCCAGGTGTGGTCTCACCAAGACCCTGTACAACTGCAGTAGAACCTCCCTGCTCCTATACTCAAATCCTTTTGCTATGAATGCTAACATACCATTCGCCTTCTTCACTGCCTGCTGCACCTGCATGCCTACTTTTAATGACTGGTGTACCATGACACCCAGGTCTCGTTGCATCTCCCCCTTTCCTAATCGGCCACCATTCAGATAATAATCTACTTTCCTGTTTTTGCCACCAAAGTGGATAACCTCACATTTATCCACATTATACTGCATCTGCCATGCATTTGCCCACTCACCCAGCCTATCCAAGCCACCTTGCAGCCTCCTAGCATCCTCCTCACAGCTAACACTGCCCCCCAGCTTTGTGTCATCCGCAAACTTGGAGATGTTGCTTTCAATTCCCTCGTCCAAATCATTAATATATATCGTAAATAGCTGGGGTCCCAGAACTGAGCCTTGCGGTACCCCACTAGTCACTGCATGCCATTGTGAAAAGGGCCCGTTTACTCCTACTCTTTGCTTCCTGTTTGCCAGCCAGTTCTCTATCCACATCAATACTGAACCCCCAATACCGTGTGCTTTAAGTTTGTATACTAATCTCTTATGTGGGACCTTGTCGAAAGCCTTCTGAAAGTCCAGATATAACATATCCACTGGTTCTCCCTTATCCACTCTACTAGTTACATCCTCGAATAATTCTATAAGATTCGTCAGACATGATTTACCCTTCATAAATCCATGCTGACTTTGTCCAATGATTTCACAACTTTCCAAATGTGCTGCTATCCCATCTTTAATAACTGATTCTAGCAGTTTCCCCACTACCGACGTTAAACTAACTGGTCTGTAATTCCCCGTTTTCTCTCTCCCTCCCTTTTTAAAAAGTGGTGTTACATTAGCTACCCTCCAATCCTCAGGAACTACTCCAGAACCTAAAGAGTTTTGAAAAATTATCACTAATGCATCCACTATTTCTGGGGCTACTTCCTTAAGTACTCTGGATGCAGCCTATCTGGCCCTGGGGATTTATCGGCCTTTAATCCATTCAATTTACCTAACACCACTTCCCGGCTAACCTGGATTTCACTCAGTTCCTCCATCTCATTTGACCCCCGGTCCCCTGCTATTTCCGGCAGATTATTTATGTCTTCCATAGTGAAGACAGAACCAAAGTAGTTATTCAATTGGTCTGCCATGTCCTTGTTCCCCTTGATCAATTCACCCGTTTCTGACTGCAAGGGACCTACATTTGTTTTAACTAATCTTTTTCTCTTCACATATTTATAAAAGCTTTTGCAGTCAGTTTTTATGTTCCCTGCCAGTTTTCTTTCATAATCTATTTTCCCTTTCCTAATTAAGCCCTTTGTCCTCCTCTGCTGGTCTCTGAATTTCTCCCAGTCCTCTGGTAGGCTGCTTTCTCTGGCTAATTTGTACGCTTCATCTTTTGTTTTGATACTATCCCTGATTTCCCTTGTTATCCACGGATGCACTACCTTCCCTGATTTATTTTTTTGCCAAACTGGGATGAACAATTGTTGTAGTTCACCCATGCAGTCTTTAAATGCCTTCCATTGCATATCCACCGTCAACCCATTAGAATCAATCGCCAGTCTATCTTGGCCAATTCATGTCTCATACCCTCAAAGTTACCTTTCTTTAAGTTCAGGACCCTTGTTTCTGAATTAACGATGTCACTCTCCATCCATTATTAATCATATTCTTCACCCCTCATCCTCCTGCGCTCCAGTGCCTCATGCAATAGTCCCAGCCTGCTCAACCTCTCCCTATAGCTCAGGCCCTTGGGTCCTGGCAACATCCTCGTAAATCTTTTCCAGCTTACCAACATCTTTCCTATCCTCTAAATGTGGCCTCACAAATGCCTTGTACAACTGACCTCCCAACTTCTATACTCGATACTCTGACTGATGAAAGCCAATGTGCTGGAAGACATCTTGGCCATGAGAAGTGGCCAATTTCAGGGAACTATGTACCTGCACTCCTAGATCTCTCTGCTCCACAACACTCCCCTGAGCCCGGCCATTCACTGTGAATGTCCTGGTTTTACATTCCGAGATGCAACACCTCACACATCTCTGTATTAAACTCAATACAGTGGCTATGGGATGTCATTGTCAATGGTTCTTTGACTGGCATGGAAGGGGCATGTGGGTCAGTGTGGACAAGTTGGGCCGAAGGACCTGTTTCTGTGTTATATTTCATCAATAACCCGTGTCTGCCTTCTCCCCATATCCCTTGACTCCACTAGCCCCTAGAGCTCTATCTAACTCTATCTTATGGATTTAAGAGAGAGTTAGATAGAACTCTAGGGGCTAGTGGAGTCAAGGGATATGGGGAGAAGGCAGGCACGGGTTATTGATAGGCGACGATCAGCCATGATCACGATGAATGGCGGTGCTGGCTCGAAGGGCCGAATGGCCTCCTGCACCTATTTTCTATGTTTCTATGTAAATCATTTCACAGAAAATAACAATTTTTTTGGACTATTGTCACTTCTACAGTGTTGGGGGTAAAGTGTGGTCTTTATTAGGTAATGGAGGCAGCAAATTATGTAAAACTATGTGCGGGCAAACAAGAAACTTGTTTTTGCCCATTGGTGTTTTTCTACGAGTGCTGTGTTTGCCTCTGGGGTTGAGGATGTAATTGTTCCCTTGTCAGCAGGTGTGACAATTAACCGCTCTCCACTCTCACCACAGATCAGCTTTGACGGATGCAACCATGCGTACAGCTACTGGGTGGACACTGATGATGCAGATCTACACCCAGCAGACTGGTGTCACAAGACGGGACACGTACTCCACCACCCAGCCAGTGAGTCTGGTGCCCCCCCTCCCCTCCCCTCCCCTCCCCTCCCCTTCCCCTCCCTCCTCTCTCCTCCACTCCCCTCCCCTCCCCTCCCCTCCCTCCCTCCTCCCCTCCCCTCCCCTCCCCTCCCCTCCCTCCCCTCCCCTCCCCTCCCCTCCCCTCCCCTCCCCTCCACCTCCCTCCTCTCTCCTCCACTCCCCCCCGTCCCCGCCCCTCTCCTCCACTCCCCTACCCTCCCCCTCTCCTCTCCACTCCCCTCCCCTCCCCTCCCCTCCCCCTCCCCTCCCCCTCCCCCTCCCTCCCCCTCCACCTCCCTCCTCTCTCCTCCACTCCCCCCCTTCCCCTCCCCTCTCCTCCACTCCCCCCTCTCCCCTCCCCTCCCCTCCCCTCCCCTCCCCTCCCCTCCCCTCCTCTCCCCTCCCCTCCCTCCCCTTCCCCTTCCCCTCCCCTCCACTTCACTCCCCCTCCCCTCCCCTCCACCTCCCTCCTCTCTCCTCCACTCCCCCCCCTGCCCCTCCCCTCGTCCTCCCTACGCCCCTATGCCCCTCCCCGCTCTCCTCTCCACTCCCCTCTCCTCTCCCCTCCACTGCCCTTCCCCTCCACTCCCCTTCCCCTCCCCCTCTCCATCCCCTCCCCCCCACCTCTCCTCCACTCCCCCTCCCCCCTCATCTACACTCCCCGCCCCCCCCTCCCCTCCTCCCTCCTCACATGGATAGGTGACGTTTCACAGAGTGCTGGAGTAACTCAGCGGGCCAGGCAGCATCTGTGGAGAACATGGATAGGTGACGTATTGGGTCGGGACCCTTCTCAGAACACACGGTCTCCATTAAAAATCAAAAGAGCACGGAGTGAGAATAAGTTTAATATTTGTCAGTGTTTTACCTCTAATCCAATCCAGACTGAGTGTGTTGGGGGGTGATATTGATCAGCAGTGGCGCTGGGGTAGCAAGGGTTTAACATGCGGGTTTCTGTTGCAGAATCTGCAGATTCCTTAGCCGATCCCGGGCTGAAGCGCTGCCCACCGCCGGTGTGGAAGAGTATCGGTCATGGCAAAGGGTCAAAGTACACCACTCATCACCGGTAGGTGCCGGTCACTCAGTAACATCTCTGTGGGTCAGGCTTGCTCTAACCTGCCCTCAACACCCAACACAACACTGTAGCTCAGTGAATTAGTGAGTGAATGAATGAATGAATGAATGAATGAATGAATGAATGAATGAATGAATGAATGAATGAATGAGTGAGTGAATGAATGAGTGAATGAATGAGAGAATGAATGAATTAATGAATTAATGAATGAATGAATGAATGAGTGAATGAATGAATGAGTGAATTAATGAATGAGTGTGAGTGAATGAATGAGTGAATGAATGAGTGAGAGAATGAATGAATTAATGAATGAATGAATGAGTGAATGAATGAGTGAATGAGTGAGTGAGTGAATACTTTATTGTCCATGTGACAAGTCACAGTGGAATTCTTTGCTTCCATACACAAGGTATGCAAATAGTGGCCACGTAAAGGGCAGCAACAAAGTTACACCATGTACAGTGACCCTGCTGGGACCCCCATTGTTGTCCCCCTCTCTCGTGGCGGCCCCTCCCCCACACCGGGTCCCCCTTCGTTCCTTCCCCTGGCAGCAGCGTCCTCACTTCCACGTGTCCGTCCTTGTCCATCGGTCGGCGCCACCATTGACCTCTCCACTATCGCCGCCGGTCCTCTACGGACGCCTCAACTACGGCGTAAAACTGGTAATTGGGTAAATATTTGACGGAACAAGTTTTGGAAGATATGGGGAAGGAACGGTAGAATGGAGCTGACTGGATTTATTTGCAGTAAGTTGGTACAAATTCGGTGGTGAAAGGCTTGTTCCTGAGCAGGTGTGTAACGCAATGATTCTGTTATGTACAAATGTACAATGACACCACTTGTCTTGCTCTCTCTCACCGCAGGAAGTGCCCCACACCGGGCTGCGACGGCTCAGGCCACGTCACTGGGAAATTCATTGGCCATCACCGGTTGTCAGGCTGCCCACTGGCCGAGAAGAATCAAGCCAAGATAAAGTTGGATCTGTCGAACGCTGAGGGGTCACCTCGAAAAATAGATTTCTTGTCATTTGGACGAAGAAAGAAATCAAGACATCGCGGGAGGTAATCGTGATAAATGCCAGTGTACACAGCGGGACAAACTGCAAGATGCAGTAAAGGGGGTTCATGCATGTTTGATGGTTCCACCCCCTCAGCCCCATTTAGACATGTGATAGGAGCAGAATGAGGCCATTTGGCCCATCAAGTCTACTCTGCCATTCAGTCGTGGCTGATCTATCTCTCCCTCCTAACCCCATTCTCCTGCCTTCTCCCCATAACCCCTGACACCCACACTAATCAAGAATCCATCTATCTCTGCCTTAACAATATCCACTGACTTGTGGCCTCCACAGCCTTCTGTGGCAAAGAATTCCACAGATTCACCACCCTCTGACTGAAGACATTTCTCCTCATCTCCATCCTAAAGAACATCCAAATGCACTTTACAATGAATTAATTGTTTTATGAACTGCAGGAAATGTTTTGATGACGTTATTAATTTGTTTTTGGAATCAGGCCGGCACAGAAACACAAGGAACTGGAGGACCTGGAGGTCAATCATTCCCTTGCAACTTATTTGCACTTCAAAAGATTCTGGCTGATCCAATCTTATCTCAACAAAACCTGTCCCACTTTCTTCCATTCTCTTGCACGCCGCCTGATTCAGCGACACATCTCTCTGGGTGAAAAAGTTTTTCCTCAACTCAGTCCTAAATAGCCGACCCCTTATTCTTAAACTGTGACCCCTGGTTCTGGACTCCCCTGACATAGGAAACAAATTTTCTGCATCTAGCCTGTCCAATCCTTTCAGAATTTTATGTGTTTCTATAAGATCCCCTCTCATCGTTCTAAATTCCAGTGAAAACAAGCCCAATCGACCCATTCTGTCATCAACATCTTCCACCACATTGGAAGTGTGTTAATATGACATTTGCGTCAGTCTGCTCAAGTCTGCTGTTCCACTTTGTTGGCCCTCTGTATATCGCCAACACACACATTATGTGCACTCATGCATTATGATACATTGCTGCACTTATTTATTTAAAAATAAAAATAAACTTATTCTGCATTGGCTTATAGACAAACTCAGCAAAAGAAAACTAAATAAATATTAAAACATGTCAGAATAATAAAGTAATTGAGAGAAACAGTAGCCAGTTTATTCACCAATATTTCATCAGCTTCTTGTGCAGACAGTGTTGGATACAAAATTAAGATTGAAAACCATCTAACTAAAAAATAGTGCACAAATTTGCTGTTTGGTGATCAACACAGCAACTTAAAGGTCTTCACTGGAGAGGACAGCTAACCTCGAGGGTCAGGGGGGAACAGAGGGCTCTCTGTCATCCTTAGCTGGGGCTCTTCATCATCGAGCCCCATATAGTTCGCTCTGCTTCAGCTGGTCAACAGGATGTTAACTATTTGTTCCTATCGCCACCCAGATTACATGCACTGCTTTTAATATATTTACACACAGGCATTGAATCAAATTGCTTTAGCCAAACACAAAGTGTTGGAGGAATTCAGCAGGGTCAGGCAGCATCTGTGGAGGGAATGATGGACAGGCGATGTTTTGGGTCAGTTCCTTTCAATTTGTCAAATTTGTAGGAAATAAAGAGGACCAGTGAGATAAGTACAGGCAGAGAAAAATAGTAGACCATTCGACCCTTTGAGCCAGCACCATCATTCAATATGATCATGGCTGATCATCCAAAATCAGTACCCCGTTCCTGCTTTTTCCCCCCATATCCCTTGATTCTGTTAGCCCCAAGAGCTAAATCTAACTCTCCCTTGAAAATATCCAGTGAATTGGCCTCCACTGCCTTCTGTGGCAGAGAATTCCACTGCACTCCCTCAATAGAAGAATGTGCTTTCTCAAATTAGGTTCACAAGGTCATACATGACAGGAGTAGAATTAGGCCATTCGGCCCATCATGTCTACTCTGCCATTCAATCATGGCTGGTCTTCTCTCCCTCTCAACCCCATTCTCCTGCCTTCTCCCCTTAACCTCTGACCCCGTACTAATCAAGAATCTATCTATCTCTGCCTTAAAAATATCACTGACTTGGCCTCCACAGCCATCTGTGGCAAAGATTTCCACAGATTCACCGCCCTCTGACTAAAGAAATTTCTCCTCATCTCCTTCCTGAAAGATCGTCCATTAATTCTGAAGAACGTCCTTCAGTTCCCCTGTGATGTCATCTTCACCATGCAGGACCTTGTCAAAAGCCTTGTCCAAAGTCCGCGTGGACAATACCAGTGTGGGAATGGGAGGGTTAGGGCGTTAAAGTGTTTAGCAACCGGGAGATCAGGTAGGCCGAGGCGGACTGAGCGGTGGTGTTCTTACTTCACACATTAGTACTTGGAGCAGCAATACAGGTTTGTAAACATATCTCTGCTCTACAGCACATGGGTAGAAGCCTGGTCACTTGGAAGTCCAATATTCAAATCAACATCAAAAGCTGATTCTGCTGGGATCTGATCGGGAGTTGTGGTACGGCCCACAGAGTCAGAAAGAAACTCTAGCTTGGGGAGATTTTAATCTGCCTTCCTTAAACCCTCTGCTGTTTGTCTTTTGAACAGAATTGGCCGGCCTCCCAAGTACCACAAACTCCAGCAAGACGAGTTGAAAGTCAGCTTTCAAAGTGAGTTGAAACACAAGGCCCACTGCAGGCGGTGTTATTTAATTTATTTATTATTCGACTGGGCTGCACGCTAGCGTGTGTCGGGTTTCACCACATCTATTCAGAAGGGTATACATTTCAGTCGACAAACGTCACAGCCCGTCAGTCTGTTTTCCGTCAGTTCATGCAGAGAATATTCACCTATTTAAAGTGTGGTCAAGGGGCGAGCTGGCAGCTATTGTAGGAATTCTCTGCCTCAGAGGGCGGTGGAGGCCGGTTCTCTGGATGCTTTCAAGAGAGAGCTACATAGGGCTCTTAAAGATGGAGGAGTCAGGGGATATGGGGAGAAGGCAGGAACGGGGCACTGATTGGGGATGATCAGCCATGAGCACATTGAATGGCGGTGCTGGCTCGAAGGGCCGAATGGCCTACTCCTGCACCTATTGTCTATTATATGAGCATGAACATACACTCACACAGTTTGTCATTTTCAGTTTCACCATACAGTTACCTGAGCACCAAGGTGGTATGTCCAGATGTTGGTACCTTTTGTGGAAGCCATGGATGAAAAGTAGATGTTGTCAAGTTTCCTTAATTGAAGTGTCCCGTGAATGAACGCACACAGACCTGACAAATCATTCCCACCTTATTCCTTGAGCTCTTTTATTTTGGTTTTGAATTCCCCTCTTCCCTTTCAGAGACAATTATACTTGTTAATTTAGTTTATACATTAATGCGATTATCAACAATTTATCATGTTACAAATGCAATATCGACACAAATAACTGGAGTAACTCAGCGGCTCAGGCAGCACGTCTGGTGAAAATGAATAGGTGACGTTTTGGGTAGGGGCCCTTCTTCAGACCCGAAACGTCACCTATTTCTTTACTCCAGAGTTGCTGTCTGACCCACTGAGTTATTCCATTTTTTTGTGTCTATCTTCGGTTTAAACCAGTTCCTTCCTACATGTCTCAAATACAGTTGGGTCTTCTTCTTATCTAAAAAAAAAGCCTTTCAACCTAAGTCCAGAAAATAAAATAAATGTTTATGATAATTAGAAGCGACCAAATGTTTAGGATGTTTAGCAGGGGCCGAATTACCCATGGCCATCTTGGTGTTCTCTATGTTATTAGACATGCCACAATGTGGGATGCTACAAGTCCTGCATCGATCATCAATGGGTCAAGGTGAAGGGGAAAAGATTCAATAGGAACGTGAGGGGCGGCTTTTTCACACGAAGGGTGGTCTTCTTCTTCATCTTGCGTACGGCGTGCACAGCCTAAAGTTGAAGCACAAATTGTTCTATTTGAACTTATTTGATTGTGCACGGCAGGTTGATTGCATTCATCGAAACAGGGCGGACCACGTGAAGGTTGCAATCTCCAACCCTATAAAGGGTGGTGGGTGTATGGAACAAGCTGCCAGAGGAGGTAGTTGAGGCAGGGACTATCCCAACGTTTAGGAAACAGTCAGACAGGTACATGGATAGGACAGGTTTGGAGGGATATGGGCCAAGCGCAGGCAGGTGGGACTAGTGTAGCTGGGACATGTTGGCGGCGTGGGCAAGTTGGGCCGAAGGGCCTGTTTCCACACTGTATCACTCTATGACTCTAATCAGTGTTTGTGCCTGTCCTGTTGCCTGCCCACATCCAGCTCGTTCACTGTCCGTGTGTTGGGAACAACACTGCAAGCTGCTTCCAGGGGTCGCTGGGATCAGTGCCAACAGGGTGGCCAAATGGACCATCGAGGAGGTAAGAAAAACGAAGGGAAAGCAGCGAGAATGTCACCATTTAAATAAAAACTCATGCGTTCTAGGAGCAGAAGTACACCAATCGGCCCATTGAGTCAGTTTGTTCAACCATGGCTGATCTATCTCTCCCTCTCAACCCCATTCTCCTGCCTTTTCCCCATTACCTTTCTTCTTCTTTCGTGTGGCGTGCTCAGCCTAAAGTTGTTGGACAACTTGTTCTATTTGATCTTCCGTTTGTGCACGTCAAGTTGATTGCATTAGTCAAAACAGGGCGGACCATGTGAAGGTTGCAATCTTCCACCCCCCCCCCATAACCTCTGATGCTCATTCTAATCAAAAACCTGTCAATCTCTGCTATAAAAATATCCACTGACTTGGCCTCCACCGCCGTTTGTGACAAAGAATTCCACAGATTCACCACCCTCTGATTAAAGAAATTCCTCCTCATCTCCATTCTAAAGGTATGTCCTTTTATTCTGAAATATGTTATGTCGCCAGGAATTGACCTGATCCATTGTTCTGAACTAAAGCTGCCTGATTGTACGTTTTAGAAGGAACTGCAGATGCTGGAAAAATCGAAGGAAGATAAAAATGCTGGAGAAACATAGAAACATAGAAAATAGGTGCAGGAGTAGGCCATTCGGCCCTTCGAGCTTGCACCGCCATTCGATATGATCATGGCTGATCATCCAACTCAGTATCCCATCCCTGCCTTCTCTCCATACCCCCTGATCCCTTTAGCCACAAGGGCCACATCTAACTCCCTCTTAAATATAGCCAATGAACTGACCTCAACTACCTTCCGTGGCAGAGAATTCCACAGATTCACCACTCTCTGTGTGAAAAATGTTTTTCTCATCTCGGTCCTAAAAGATTTCCCCCTTATCCTTAAACTGTGACCCCTAGTTCTGGACTTCCCCAACATCGGGAATAATCTTCCTGCATCTAGCCTGTCCAACCTCTTAAGAATTTTGTAAGTTTCTATAAGATCCCCCCTCAATCTTCTAAATTCTAGCGAGTACAAGCCGAGTCTATCCAGTCTTTCTTCATATGAAAGTCCAGCGGGTGAGGCAGCATCTATGGAGGCAGCATCTATAGATCTATGGAGGTAGCATCTATAGACGCTGCCTCACCCACTGAGTTTCTCCAGCATTTCTATCTGCCTGATTGTACAATTGGTCATTCCAGTTCCACATCTGGGCCTCTATAGGTTGTCTTTGTTTAAATTCATAATTCTCTGAACTGTGCCTGGAAGGGTCATGAGTCCAGAGGAAGGGTCTCGATCCGAAACGTTGTCTGTCGATTCCTTTCACAGATGCTGCCTGACCCGCTGAGTTCCTCCAGCACTTTGCTTATGCTCCATGTTCCAGCGTCTGCAGTTCCTTGTGCCTCCGACACTTCTCTCCTTAGCACTGCTTCATGTTTCTTGATTAGTGCGGGTGTCAGAGGTTATGGGGAGAAGGCAGGAGAATGGGGTTAGGAGGGAGAGATAGATCAGCCGTGATTGAATGGCGGAGTAGACTTGATGGGCCGAATGGCCTAATTCTACCTTTATTCCTCATGACCTGATGGTCCAGTTTTAATTAACCATATAACCATATAACCATATAACAATTACAGCACGGAAACAGGCCATCTCGGCCCTACAAGTCCGTGCCAAACAACTTTTTTCCCTTAGTCCCACCTGCCTGCACTCATACCATAACCCTCCATTCCCTTCTCATCCATATGCCTATCCAATTTATTTTTAAATGATACCAACGAACCTGCCGCCACCACTTCCACTGGAAGCTCATTCCACACCGCTACCACTCTCTGAGTAAAGAAGTTCCCCCTCATGTTACCCCTAAACTTCTGTCCCTTAATTCTGAAGTCATGTCCTCTTGTTTGAATCTTCCCTATTCTCAAAGGGAAAAGCTTGATCACGTCAACTCTGTCTATCCCTCTCATCATTTTAAGACCTCTATCAAGTCCCCCCTTAACCTTCTGCGCTCCAGAGAATAAAGACCTAACTTATTCAACCTATCTCTGTAACTTAGTTGTTGAAACCCAGGCAACATTCTAGTAAATCTCCTCTGTACTCTCTCTATTTTGTTGACATCCTTCCTATAATTGGGCGACCAAAATTGTACACCATACTCCAGATTTGGTCTCACCAATGCCTTGTACAATTTTAACATTACATCCCAGCTTCTATACTCAATGCTCTGATTTATAAAGGCTAGCATACCAAAAGCTTTCTTTACCACCCTATCTATATGAGATTCCACCTTCAAGGAACTATGCACGGTTATTCCCAGATCCCTCTGTTCAACTGTATTCTTCAATTCCCTACCATTTATCATGTACGTCCTATTTTGATTTGTCCTGCCAAGGTGTAACACCTCACATTTATCAGCATTAAACTCCATCTGCCATCTTTCAGCCCATTTTTCCAAATGGCCTAAATCACTCTGTAGACTTTGGAAATCCTCTTCATTATCCACAACACCCCCTATCTTGGTATCATCTGCAAACTTACTAATCCAATTTACCACCCCTTCATCCAGATCATTGATGTACATGACAAACAACAAAGGACCCAACACAGATCCCTGAGGCACCCCACTAGTCACCTGCCTCCAACCCGACAAACAGCCATCCACCATTACCCTCTGGCTTCTCCCATTCAGCCACTGCTGAATCCATCTTGCTATTCCTGCATTTATACCCAACAGTTTAACCTTCTTAACCAACCTTCCATGAGGAACCTTGTCAAAGGCCTTACTAAAGTCCATATAGACAACATCCACTGCTTTACCCTCGTCAATTTCCCTAGTAACCTCTTCAAAAAATTCAAGAAGATTAGTCAAACATGACCTTCCAGGCACAAATCCATGTTGACAATCCTGGGATGTCAGGACTGTCTTACGAAGAAAGACTGGATAGACTTGGTTTATACTCTCTAGAATTTAGGAGATTGAGAGGGGATCTTATAGAAACTTACAAAATTCTTAAGGGGTTGGACAGGCTAGATGCAGGAAGATTGCTCCCGATGTTGGGGAAGTCCAGGACAAGGGGTCACAGCTTAAGGATAAGGGGGAAATCCTTTAAAACCGAGATGAGAAGAACTTTTTTCACACAGAGAGTGGTGAATCTCTGGAACTCCCTGCCACAGAGGGTAGTCGAGGCCAGTTCATTGGCTATATTTAAGAGAGAGTTAGATGTGGCCCTTGTGGCTAAGGGGATCAGAGGGTATGGAGAGAAGGCAGGTACGGGATACTGAGTTGGATGATCAGCCATGATCATATTGAATGGCGGTGCAGGCTCGAAGGGCCGAATGGCCTACTCCTGCACCTAATTTCTATGTTTCTATGTTTCTATGACTGTTCCTAATCAGACCCTGTTTATCCAGATGCTTATATATATTATCTCTAAGTATCTTTTCCATTAATTTGCCCACCACTGAAGTCAAACTAACAGGTCTATAATTGCTAGGTTTACTCTTAGAACCCTTTTTAAACAATGGAACAACATGCGCAGTACGCCAATCCTCGGGGACTATTCCCGTTTCTAATGACATTTGAAATATTTCTGTCATAGCCCCGGCTATTTCTACACTAACTTCCCTCAATGTCCTAGGGAATATCCTGTCAGGACCTGGAGACTTATCCACTTTTATATTTTTCAAAAGTGTCAGTACTTCTTTTACTTTGAAACTCATAGTATCCATAACTACTCTACTCGTTTCCCTTACCTCACATAATTCAATATCCTTCTCCTTGGTGAATACCGAAGAAAAGAAATTGTTCAATATCTCCCCCATCTCTTTTGGCTCTGCAGATAGCTGCCCACTCTGTTTCTCCAATGGACCAATTTTATCCCTCGTTATCCTTTTGCTATTAATATAGCTGTAGAAACCCTTTGGATTTACTTTCACCTTACTTGCCAAAGCAACCTCATATCTTCTTTTAGCTTTTCTAATTTATTTCTTAAGATTCTTTTTACATTCCTTATACTCCACAAGCACCTCATTTACTTCATGCTGCCTATAATTATTGTAGATCTCCTACTTTTTCCGAACAAGATGTCCAATTTCCCTTGAAAATCAGGGCTCTTTCCAATTTTTACTGTTTCCTTTCAACCGAACAGGAACATAAAGATTCTGTACTCTTAAAATTTCCCCTTTAAATGTCCACCATTTCTCTTCTACATCTTTCCCATAAAACAAAATGTCCCAGTCCACTCCTTTTAAATCATCTCGCATCTCATCAAAGTTAGCCTTTCTCCAATCAAAAATCTCAACCCTAGGTCCAGTTCTGACCTTCTCCATAATTATATTGAAACTAATGGTATTGTGATCATTGGACCCGAAGTGCTCCCCAACGCATACCTCCGCCACCTGTCCCGTCTCATTTCCTAACAGGAGGTCCAGCACTGCTCCTCCTCTAGTAGGTACCTCTATGTATTGCTGCAAAAAACTATCCTGCACACATTTTACAAACTCCAACCCATCCAGCCCATTTACAGAATGTGTTTCCCAGTCTATGTGTGGAAAGTTGAAATCTCCCACAATCACTACTTTGTGCATACTACTAATATCTGCTATCTCCTTACATATTTGCTCTTCCAATTCTCGTTCCCCATTTGGCGGTCTATAATACACCCCTATAAGTGTTGCTACACCTTTCCCACTTCTCAGTTCCACCCAAATAGCCTCCCTAGATGAGCCCTCCAATCTATCCTGCCAAAGAACTGCTGTAATATCTTCCCTGACTAGCAATGCAACACCTCCACCTCTTGCCCCTCCAATTCTATCACACCTGAAGCAACGAAATCCTGGAATATTTAGTTTCCAATCACAGCCCTCCTGCAACCATGTTTCACTGATCGCCACAACATCATACTTCCAGGTGTCTATCCAGACTCTAAGCTCATCCACCTTTCTTACAATGCTCCTAGCATTAAAATATGCACATTTAAGAAACCCCCGTCTCTTCTTCTCTGTTTATTTCCTTTTTTTTCTTTTTCCTCTTGTGTCCGAGTGCTTCCCTTTTCTGCTTCCTGCCTCCCATTCTGTCTACTAGATTTCTCTATTTGAGTCCCTCGCCCCAACCATTCTAGTTTAAAGTCTCCCCAGTGACTAATTAACTTTGTTCAGAGTGATTTAAAATATTTAACTGCAACTAACTATAAAATAAGAATCCAAGCACTTGCCTCCATCCGTCTGTTTATTCACGGATAGATATTTAAAGGCAGAACTTGTGTTTGTGTGTTGCAGGTGGGAAACTTTGTTCAGAAACTTACTGGTTGTGAACAGCAGGCAAAACACTTCAAAGAGGAGGTAAGGCCAGCGTTAGTTCAATCCTGACCTCAGCTGCTTTCTGTGTGGAGTTTGCACGTTCTTCCTGTGACTGAGGGAGGGATCCTATTTCCCAAAGACATGTAGATTGGTGAGTTGATTGGCCACCCTGTATAGCCTTTGTATGAAGGTGTGCGGTAGAGTCTGGGGTAGTTGACGAGATTGTGTGGAGGGTGAATGTGGGGTCAGCCTTACTGTGAATAGCTACACGATGGGGTCAGCATGGATCCAATGGGCCGAAGAGCCTTTTCCCGCTATCTTTAAGAGCTCTATCTAGCTCTCTCTTGGAAATATCCAGAGAATTGGCCTCCTAAGGCAGAGAGTTCCACAGATTCACAACTCTCTGTGAGAAAAAGTATTTCCTCATCTCCGTTCTAAACGGCTTACCCCTTATTCTTAAACTGTGGCCACTGGTTCTGGACTCCCCCAACATCGGGAACATGTTTCCTGCCTCTAGCGTGTCCATTCCCTCCACAGATGCTGCCTGACCTGCAGAGTTCCTCCAGCACTTTGTGTTTTGTCTTTTTAATTTTCATGTCAAAGTCAGCATGGATTTATGAAAGGTAAATAATGTCTGACGAATCTTATAGAATTTTTCGAGGATGTAACTAGTAAAGTGGATAAGGGAGAACCAGTGGATGTGTTATATCTGGACTTTCAGAAGGCTTTCGACAAGGTCCCACATAAGAGATTAGTATATAAACTTAAAGCACACGGTATTGGGGGTTCAGTATTGATGTGGATAGAGAACTGGCTGGCAGACAGGAAGCAAAGAGTAGGAGTAAACGGGTCCTTTTCACAATGGCAGGCAGTGACTAGTGGGGTACCGCAAGGCTCAGTGCTGGGGCCCCAGCTATTTACAATATATATTAATGATTTGGACGAGGGAATTGAATGCAACATCTCCAAGGTTGCGGATGACACGAAGCTGGGGGGCAGTGTTAGCTGTGAGGAGGATGCTAGGAGGCTGCAAGGTGACTTGGATAGGCTGGGTGAGTGGGCAAATGCATGGCAGATGCAGTATAATGTGGATAAATGTGAGGTTATCCACTTTGGTGGCAAAAACAGGAAAGTAGACTATTATCTGAATGGTGGCCGATTAGAAAAAGGGGAGATGGAACGAGACCTGGGTGTCATGGTACACCAGTCATTGAAAGTAGGCATGCAGGCGCAGCAGGCAGTGAAGAAAGCGAATGGTATGTTAGCATTCATAGCAAAAGGATTTGAGTATAGGAGCAGGGAGGTTCTACTGCAGTTGTACATGGTCTTGGTGAGACCACACCTGGAGTATTGCATACAGTTTTTGGTCTCCTAATTTGAGGAAAGACATTATTGCCATAGAGGGAGTACATAGAAGGTTCACCAGACTGATTCCTGGGATGTCAGGACTTTCATATGAAGAAAGACTGGATATACTCGGCTTGTACTCGCTGGAATTTAGAAGATTGAGTGGGGATCTTATAGAAACTTACAAAATTCTTAAGGGGTTGGACAGGCTAGATGCAGGAAGATTCTTCCCGATGTTGGGGAAGTCCAGAACAAGGGGTCACAGTTTAAGGATAAGGGGGAAATCTTTTAGGACCGAGATGAGAAAAACATTTTTCACACAGAGAGTGGTGAATCTCTGGAATTCTCTGCCACAGAATGTAGTTGAGGCCAGTTCATTGGCTATATTTATGAGGGAGTTAGATGTGGCCCTTGTGGCTAAAGGGATCAAGGGGTATGGAGAGAAGGCAGGTACAGGATACTGAGTTGGATGATCAGCCATGATCATATTGAATGGCGGTGCAGGCTCGAAGGGCCGAATGGCCTACTCCTGCACCTATTTTCTATGTTTCTATGCCCTGGCCTGTGTAAAAATGCTGCACTTTCTCTTTACAGTCGATCGATGGCGAAGCTTTTCTTCTGTTAACGCAAGTAGATATAGTGAAGATTATGTGTATTAAACTTGGCCCAGCTTTGAAGATTTATAACTCTATCCTTATGTTCAAAAACGCAGACGACAGCGGTGTGAACTCAAGTTCTACATAATCCTATAAGTAAAACTGCCAGGGAAACGCAGAAAACTCTGTGTTATTATCATTGTTGTTTTTGCATGGCAAGAAAGTTGGATGGCACGCGTTGTATTAGTAAACTTCACGATGAACGGGAAGTTACAGATTCTGTTACCGATTAGATTATATTCCCATTCCTGGAATCCACTGCGAGTATTTGTGAGTTTTACTGTGATATTTTAAATGTAATTCAATGACACGATTATTAATCACTTTTATAAAAGTTATCAAAGTATTACTGTACAGTAAATAACATTCAAATAGTATATGGTGCAGTACTATTTTGAATTATTTAATAAATTATTGAGAAATGTAGTCACAGGTGAAAACTCGGAAGAGAATGTGATGTATTTTGTACATGTTTAAAAGTTATACAATCTGACATAAAACTCAGATTGCAAGTTTTCTAACTGTTTGTGAGTTTACGCTTGGATTGAGTGAAACTACTTTGCCACACTGACGTGAGTGGAGTTTCACTCTCAAACCTCCACCGCTCACCTGCCCATGTTGTGTGTATTTCAGTATTATTGGGCAGTTACTTGCTGTCCTAACATCCACACTGAGTTTCAGAAAGCGGTGATGGCAGGGCAGTGTCGTGTGATGCTGGCACTTACTCTCTGCCACACTGGGGAAAACATTCCAGGGAAGCTTCAGTCGAGGGCAAAGAAACTTCCAGATTGTTCTGAGAATTTAAATATGATTGTCAAAAATCAGTCGACATGATGTTCCCTCTCCTGCTGTGTTTGCATGTGTTTACCTAATTAAAGTAGGGGTGACAGAAATGTCCTATCATGGTGCCAAGAAGTTTCCGCTCATACTGCCGCCAGCTATTTGTGAACCGCGTTGTATTTTCTATGTATGAGCTGATGTGAATCACACACAAGTCGTGCCCCTGTGTTTCTACCGGAGTTCTGTGCACACATCATGTCTGGTTTGAGCTTTGCAGTGATATCATGGATCTGTATTGACTGTTGCTTCATCTCTTCTGTAAAGGTCCCTAAATAGGATAAAGAATTATGAATAAATTACTTTGTTTAAATAATGTTGTTCTATGTTTACTTTCTGAAGCCTCCCTTCTCATTTTGGAATATTTGTCATAACATTGGGTGGCACGGTGGTGCAGCGGTAAAGCCGGATTTGATCCTGACCTCAGGTGCTGTCTGTGTGGAGTTTGCACGTTCTCCCTCTGAGCGCGTGGGTTTCCTCCGGGTGCTCCGGTTTCCTCCCACATCCCAAAGTCGTGCGGGTTTGTAGGTTAATTGCCCCTGGCGTTTAGACAGAGGAAGCAAAAGTGACTTAACATAGAACTACTGTGAACGGATAATCAATGGTTGATGATATTGGACTCAATATCTTTCAATCAAACTGCTTTTATAACATAAATGAAGAAACATTATCCCACGTAGGAAATCATGGGTCACAAAATCTGATCAGTGGCGCAATAAAATCACGTAAGAATAGTTTTCATTGTAAATGAGCCCATTGTAGATATGTTCAGAATTGTGCAATATCTGAGGTAAAGGTACTAAACACTCAGTGAGAATTCGCAGGGATCCTTTACAATGTGAACTGGAGCTTACATAAATGAATGTGGATCAATAGAAATACTTTTATTGAAGTGACTTTCACATAGGCATATGGAGATGCAGGGAATGGATGGATTTGGAGCGAACAATGACCTATTCTATATTTTTACCTTGAACTCCATTCCCCTTTTCACACCTTACACATCCTTATCTATGTATCTCCCTCTCCCCTGACATCAGTCTGAAAAAGGGTCTCGACCCGAAACGTCACCCATTCCTTCTCTCCAGAGATGCTGCCTGTCCCGCTGAGTTACTCCAGCATTTTGTGTCTATCTTTAGAGGGATATGGGTTATGTGCAGGTAGATAGGAGATGGCATCATGTTCGGCACAGTCATTGTGGGCCGAAGGGCCTGTTCTTGTGCTGTATTAGAACGTTCTAATATATATATATATATATATGCACATAATTAACTTTTTAAAATTCCTTTGCAGTTATCCCGGTAAATTTTCTCATGCCGCTGTTGATCATCGATGTCCATTGTGGCCCAGGTGAGAATCGATGTCACACAAAGGATGGACACACAGAGGGTGGTGGGTGAATGGAACGAGCTGCCAGAGGAGGTAGTTGAGGCTGGCACTATCCCAAAGTTTAAGAAAGTTAGACAGGTACATGGATAGAACAGGTTTGGAGGGGTATGGACCAAGCGCAGGCAGGTGAGACTAGTGTAGCTGGGACATGTTGACCGGTGTGGGCAAGTTGGGCCAAAGGGCCTATTTCCACACTTTCACTCGATGACTCTATATCCATTGTGGTCCAGGTGAGATGAGGCAGTCTACCCCATGGTACCCACTCCTCTAGTTGCCCATAACAACCTGTGGCATTTAATATCATATGACCATGTTCAATATGTGTTTTCAGGCAGCATCTGTGGAGAACATGGATAGGTGACGTTTCACAGAGTGCTGGAGTAACTCAGCGGGTCAGGCAGCATCTGTGGAGAACATGGATAGGTGACGTTTCACAGTGTGCTGGAGTAACTCAGCGGGTCAGGCAGCATCTGTGGAGAACATGGATAGGTGACGTTTCACAGAGTGCTGGAGTAACTCAGCGGGTCAGGCAGCTTCTGTGGAGAACATGGATAGGTGACGTTTCACAGAGTGCTGGAGTAACTCAGCGGGTCAGGCAGCATCTGTGGAGAACATGGATAGGTGACGTTTCACAGAGTGCTGGAGTAACTCAGCGGGTCAGGCAGCATCTGTGGAGAACATGGATAGGTGACGTTTCACAGAGTGCTGGAGTAACTCAGCGGGTCAGGCAGCATCTGTGGAGAACATGGATAGGTGACGTTTCACAGTGTGCTGGAGTAACTCAGCGGGTCAGGCAGCATCTGTGGAGAACATGGATAGGTGACGTTTCACAGAGTGCTGGAGTAACTCAGCGGGTCAGGCAGCATCTGTGGAGAACATGGATAGGTGACATTTCGGGTTGAGACCCTTCTTCAGACAACAGGTAGGGCAAAGAGGAAAATACCATAGTGCAGAATATAGTTTCTCAGCATTGTGGTGTTACAGTTACAGAGAAAGTATCCAATGTCCACAATGAGGTAGATTGGAATATCAGGACCCCGAGCTTATGTGAGGACCACTCAGAGACCTGATAATAGAGGTACAAAGCTTTCCTCATTTACCTCACTCATCTTCCCACGAACGTCACATCCTCCAATCCACTTAAAATCCAAATGCTGTCAACCTCTGAAATAAAATTGCAATTCTGAAACTGGTGTGCCTAGCCCTTGTAAATAAACAGGGAATATTTACACTGAACATAAAGGCATGCAATTGTAAATACTCCATCGCTTGTTTCAAGACACAAAATAGCTTCAAAGCGGAATTGACACCTCAGTAAATAGCACACAGCAAGAAAATACATCTCTGAATCAGCACTTGCAACTTATCTCTGCGAGTTTTATCTTAGCTTGTTAAAGATAAATACTTCCTGCGGAGAAATTAAACTGAATGTTCAGATATAGAAATGTACAAAAGAGTTCTCTGTTCTGGATTTATATGATCTATTATCATCATAACAAAGGAGGGATCCCGACCCGAAACGTCTCCAGAGACGTGATGTTTTTTTTTATGTAAACCAGCATCTGCAGTTCCTTGTATCTCCAATCTACTGGGCTTTAGTGCTGGGTAAAACATAAAGACAGAAGGGCCTTGACCCGAAACGTCACCCATTCCTTCTCTCCAGAGATGCTGCCTGTCCTGCTGAGTTACTCCAGCATGTTATGTCTACGGTGTAAACCAGCATCTGCAGTTCCTTCCAACACAAGACATTTCATCGTTATGGTTCATGATAGCATTAAATTCCTGGCCATTCCCTGCAATTCTCTGTTCACATGTACACTTTAGTTGACTTCACTGGAACATATATGTAATGTGGCCATAGGGCCAGTCTGTTATGTGTATAGACAATAGGTGCAGGAGTAGGCCATTCGGCCCTTCCAGCCAGCACCGCCATTCACTGTGATCATGGCTGATCATCCACAATCACTACCCCGTTCCTGCCTTCTTCCCATATCCCTTGACTCCGCTCTCTTTAAGAGCCCTATCTATCTCTTTCTTGAAAGTATCCAGAGAATCAGCCTCCACTGCCTCCTGAGGCAGAGAATTCCACAGATTCACAACTCTCTGGGTGAAAAGGTTTTTCCTCATCTCTGTTCTAAATGGTCTACCCCTTATTCTTAAACTGCGGTTCCTGGTTCTGGACTGGTTTGGACTAGACTCTGGTTCTGGACTGGTTTGGACTAGACTCTGGCCCCTGGTTCTGGACTGGTTTGGACTAGTCTGTGGCCCCTGGTTTAGGCTGCTGGTTACCAGGTATTGAAGAGTTCAAGTGTTGCAGTGAATGGTTCCAGTGAAGTGGATATCAGGGCATTGACACGCTTGCATTGGTTGCTCAAATCTCCAGACATTAGAGTCATAGAGTGATACAGCACGGAAACAGGCCCTTCAGCCCAACTTGCCCATACTAGCCAACATGCCCCAGCTATACTAGTCATAGAGTGATACAGCACGGAAACACGCCCTTCAGCCTAACTTTCCCACACCGGCCAACAATCTCTCATCTACACTAGTCCCACCTGCCTGCGTTTGGTCCACATCCCTCCAAACCTATCCTATCCAGGTACCTGCTTCTTAAACGTTGCGATAGTCCCAGCCTCAACTACCTCCTCTGGCAGCTCGTTCCATACACCCACCACCCTCTGTGTGAAAAAGTTACCCCTCAGATTCCCATCAAATCTTTTCCCTTTCACCTTAAACCTATGTCCTCTGGTCCTCGATTCACCTACTCTGGGCAAGAGACTCTGTGCATCTACTCGATCTATTCCTCTCATGATTTTATACACCTCTATAAGATTCTTCGCAAACTTGATCGCAAAAGATAAATCAAACTAAAATAACGCAGATCAAATTGTGCTGGCTTAATGATTAATGCAAATGTTTAAAAAAAATAGCATAACTTAACATTTTCCTTGGTTTCATCAAAATTGATATCTTCTGAATGGTCAAGTGATATAGATGAGATGAGGACATTGGTTTAACTTGGCATCATGTTCTGCATTGGCCACAGTGGGCCAAGGTCCCTGTTTCTGTTCTATGTTACCCAAAATTAAATTGTAGAATCTGGTATTAATAAGAACCAGCTTCTGCAGTTTCAAGAACAGCTTCTTCCCGGCAACCATCAGGCTGTTGAATGCGGCACAACACGAACCTCAGCCACTGTGATCTTCTAGCCACTTCTAGCTTGGTTGCTCTGCGGACTTCCGTTTTTGTACTATTCTAACTGCATTCTTCTTAGGCCCCCTTCGGCCGTGGCTGACCATGGGTGTCTCCAGGGTTGGAGGACGCCTGTGCGTGACTTTGTTTAACGTGGGGAGACTGGTGCACAGGCAGCCACCCCACAGTCCTTGACAGATCTGGGTCAGGATCCAGTGGCATGGAGTCCAAGACGACCGGAGACCCTTTTCTGCTGCAGCCTTCATCCGCCTTCCCAGCCGTTGTGACGCTCCACTAAGGTCAGCCATCGTCCTCCGCCTGTTCCACCGTTGAGGTCTTGGTTAGATTGCTCTTTGTCTGAGACCTCCCCCTCGACCTTACCGCCATGGGTGGCCCTACCAGGAGCATAGCTCTCAGGATCTCAGGTCCACACAAGCTTCTCCACCACGACAAGGTGACAATCCACGGAGAAGTCTGACTGCAGACTAGTGGGGTTATTAATTGCCTGTATTTTGATTCTATCTCGGTGCTGGTACATTTACAGGCCTGTTGAGCTGCAGCAGGTAGGAATGTCATTTAAACACTGGTACATATGATAATTAAACGCTTCTGACCCCTGAAAACAACATATACTTTCAGGGCCATGATTTTGAACTTTAAAGACTTTATCCTTTTTGGCATTGTTCAGATATCTATGTTCACAAAGGCTGGGAACTGTGATTAATTTTCAGAAAAAAAGATTATAGTTGAAATGGCACAAAGTGCAAGCAGCTGTGCAAATATATTTCAGGGCATCTCGACATGTCATTTGGAGCAGGGTCCATGGACAAGCAGTCATTCTGGAGAACAGTTCTGGGGATAACATTTTATCTTCATTCATATCTGCATGATGCTGCCTGTTCCGCTGAGTTACTCCAGCATTTTGTGTCTGAGCCAGCATCTGCAGTTCCTTCCTACATATTTCATCTTTAACCCCAGTGAGCGGGTTCAATGTGTTAGTTGTGGAGAGTTTCAATAGATGAAGAGAGCGAGTTACTGATGAAGCCAATGAGGAAATAGAGGGACATTTGATCTTGGAGACAGTTGGGTGGTTGGACAAATAGCTGAAATGTTTTTGTGCTGAATGACGTTGGATAAATGACTGCTATTGGTTTATTCTTGTCACGCATGTCGAGATAAAGTAAAAAACGTTGTTTGCATGTTGTCCATTGTAAGCATATCGTACACGATCACAGTACAGGCAGCGCAGAGACAGAAACACCAGAGTGCAGAGTATAGTGTTACAGCAATATCCTGTTACAGTTCCAGAGAAAGTGGAGATAGAATGAGGTGTAGGTGTGTGCCAGGAACACAGCACCAACCCCACCCACTCTCACATTACCTGCTATAGTACCGGGAGCTTGGAATGGGTGGACTGGACCTTGGGTGGAGTGCTGCATGGAGCCATGGGTGGGATCTGGCCCACCCTGGATCGCCTGGACCTCAACATCGCCTCCTGCTGGTCGTGACTGAAGCTGCCCTCTCCCCACTCATCTTTCCGCGATTGAGTATGGAATGGTAATTGAGGGATGATCTTAGTTTAGTTTAGCACGGAAACAGGCCCTTCAGCCCACGGAGTCCGCGCCGACGAACGATCCCCGCACATTAACACACTGGGGACAATTCACACTTACACCAAGCCAATTAACCTACAAACCTGCACGTCTTTGGAATGTGGGGGGAAACTGAAGATCTCAGAGAAAACCCACGCAGGTCACGGGGAGAACGTACAAACTCCGTACAGACAGCACCCATAGTCAGAATCGAACTCTGGTCTCTGGCGCTGCAAGGCAGCAACTCTACCGCTGCGCCACCGTGCCGCACAGTAATAGAGGTGTACAAAATCATGAGAGGAATAGATCAGATAAACGCACAGTTTAAGAAAGAACTGCAGATGCTGGAAAAATCAAAGTAGACAAAAATACTGGAGAAACTCAGCAGTGAGGCAGCATCTATGGAGCAAAGGAACAGGTGTCTGAAGAAGGGTCTTGACCCGAAACCTGAGGGGCAACTTTTTCACACAAAGGGTGCTGGGTGCATGGAATGAGCTGCCAGAGGAGGTAGTTGAGGCAGGAACTAATGCAACGTTTATGAAACATTTGGACAGGTACATGGGTTGGACAGGTTTAGAGGGGATATGGGCCAAGTGCAGGCTAGTGGGACAAGTGTAGATGGGGCATGTTGGTCGGCGTGGGCAAGTTGGACCGAGGGGCCTGAATCCACACTCTATGACTCTAATGAACCAACCAAAATATAACCATACAACTAGCTGACTTTGTGCCTTCAGACTTAAGAGCATTTAGAAGCATTTGAAATGTGAAGATATATTTTATGCAATTCATAGTTTCCTGATTGTCTTTTCTTTGAGTGAAGGAACAATAAACATTTGCTGTCACTGAATTCACCACAACTTCAACATCTGGCAACTGCAATATTAAAACAGAAACAGAAAATGCTGGAAAGTACAGCAGGTCGGGCAGCATCTGCGGAAAGAGGAGCAGCCGTAGAGTCCGAGAGCCACACAGCACCGAAGCAGGCCCTTCGGCCCACCTCGTCCATGCTGACCCAGCCAGATACCTCATCCATGCCAATCATATTGTCCACATTTGACCCATATCCCTCCAAACAAGTTCATAGGTTAGAGGAGTAGAAAGCGTTCCTATTGTTCAATGAGTCATGAAGCGAATACAACTTATAATCCTCATGACGTGAATACATAAAACTGTTGTACAAAAATAAAATCAAGGTTTGCCTTGAGAAATCCTGTTGACATTGCCAGCCCCAGTATTCCTGGAACCGTGACTGAGTCAGCGCCAATCTCAATACTTTATCCTGCTTCAGTGGCTCTGGTGACATTCAATGTAAATGTGGACTCTCAACCTTAAATGTTAAACGTAGAAACATAAACAATAAGTGCAGGAGGAGGCCATTCGCCATTCGAGCTGGCACCACCATTCAATATGATCATGGCTGAGCATCCAGAATCAGTACCCCCGTTCCTGCCTTCGCCCCAGATTCCTTTAGCCCTAAGCTTCTTCTTCTTCTTTCGTGTGATGTGCACAGCCTAAAGTTGTAGGACAACTTGTTCTATTTGATCTTCCGTTTGTGCACGTCAAGTTGATTGCATTAGTTGAAACAAGGTGGACCACGTGAAGGTTGCAATCTTCCACTCCACCCTAAGAGCTGAATCTAACTATCTTGAAAATATTATTGTGTTCCCGATGGAGAAACTCAAAGCATGGATTTCTTTATTACATTCATTATTACCTTTATAATATAGATGCTGCCTCACCCGCTGAGTTTCTCCAGCATTTTTGTCTACCTTTGACTTTTCCAGCATCTGCAGTTCCTTCTGAAAGATTTCTTTATCAAGTTCATCACAGACTAAAGTTAATCATTTCCAAATGAAATATTGTACATTGTTAGGTCAGTGGTTACTCATGGATTTGATGGTTTCTATTCATTTAAAAGTTCAGCACTCGATCCTCTTTAGGCATGACGAGATCACTCTCCCGACACCATCAATATATTCTGGCCCCAAAAAAATAGGATTTACTTTCTACGGTAAACTTAGTTTCTTTGCTTGGCTTTCTTGACACATTTATTCTATCAAACAAACTTTCAAGACGTCATAAGGTCATACGTGACAGGAGCAGAATTAGGCCATTCGGCCCATCAAGTCTTCTCCGTCACTCAATCATGGCTGATCTATCTCTACCTCCTAACCCATTCTCCAGCCTTCTCCCCATAACCTCTGACACCCGCACTCATCAAGAGTCTATCCACCTCTGCCTTGAAAATATCCACTGACTTGTGGCCTCCACATCCTTCTGTGGCAAAGAATTCCACAGATTCACCACCCTCTGACTAAAGACATTTCTCCTCATCTCCTTACTAAAAGAACATCCAAATACACTTCACAGTTAATTAATTGTTTTATGAACTGCAGGAAATGTTTCGATGACGTTATTAATTTGTTCTTGGAATCAGGCCGCCACAGAAACACAAGGAACTGGAGGACCTGGAGGTCAATCATTCCCTTGCAACTTATCTGCTCTTCAAAAGATTCTGGCTGATCCAATCTTATCTCAACAAAACATGTCCCACTTTCTTCCATTCTCTTGCACGCCGCCTGATTCAGGGACACCTGTTATTAGGGAACCCACCGTCCTCTCATCAGCTGGAGAGCGCTCCTGAATTAAAACAGCCCTATAAACACGCAACACACACACACACACACACATATATATATACGCACACGTACACATACATGAACACAGACATATACACACATGTGTACACACACATATATATATATATACGCACACGTACACATACATGAACACAGACATATACACACATGTGTACACACACACACACACATATATATATATATACGCACACGTACACATACACAGACATGTACACGCATACACGTGTGTATATTTTCAAGTTCAAGTGAGTTTATTGTCGTGTGTCCCTGTATAGGACAATGAAATTCTTGCTTTGCTTAGCACACAGAAAATAGTAGGCATTTACTACAAAACAGATAAATGTGTCCATATACCATGATATAAATATATACACACATGAATAAATAAACTGATAGTGCAAATAACAGAAAGTGGTTGGTAATAAGGTAATATACACACACACACGTGTACATACATAAACACACACACCAGTGCGGACGCGCATTTAGGGGAGCGCACCCTGGGCCGGGGCAGTGACGTCAGGGCGCCGCTGGGTCCTGCCGCCCGCCTCCCACGGATCCGGCTCCCCGTCTCCCCGTCTCCGGCTCCGGCGCCGCCTGGTAAGCGCTACTTTATTCCACACTCGGTTACTAACGGCAACGGTGCCATGGGGGAGGCGGCTCACAGCCCGGGGAGAGACAGAGACAGAGGGAGAGAGAGAGGGAGAGAGAGAGAGAGAGAGAGAGACAGAGACAGAGAGAGACAGAGGGAGAGGGAGAGGGAGAGGGAGACAGAGAGAGTGGTGGGCGCTCCGCTCCGCTCTGTGTGTGTGTGTGTGTGTCCTCGGGACGGAGAGGCAGATTGTACCCCCACCCCCCACCCCCCACTGGCCGTGTTGTCCACAGATGCTGCCTGGGCCGCGGAGTTACTCCGGCATTGTCTGTTCTACAGAGGCTCCGGCAGCTTCTATTTGTGACTCACGACCTCGCTCTGCTACAGTTTGTGGCTCCACAGATGTTGGACACATCTGCACTGGACACATGTGCACTGATTACACGGTGGCCGCTGCTGTGCCAGTAATTGGCTGTCAGTGTCAGGGTGAATGCTGGCGACTCTTCACCCATCTATTAGAGACTTTCTCACCGAGATCTGCCTTAAATTGGTGGAGAACTCGGGAATATAAATGCAAGTCGTTCACCAACTTGTCACTGAGGATGTCATTAAGCTGGAGAAGGTGCAGAAGAGATTCACCTGGGCTTGAGTTACAGGGAGAGGTGGATAGGCTGGGACTTTGGACCACAGGAGGCTGAGGGGGACCTTATTGGGGTATACAAGATCACGAGGGGCACGAATACAATGAACGCTCACAGTCTCTGCCCCAAGTAGAGGATTCTAAAACTAGAGGGCATCAGCTTGAGGTGAGAGGGGAGAGATTGAAGACGGACCAGTCAGGGACAACTTTTTCACTCAAAGGGTGGTCTATATCTGGAATGAGCTGCCAGAGCGAGCAGTAGAAGCGGATGAAATTATTATGACTTTTAAAATATTCTTGGACAGATATATGGATAGTGAGGATGTTGTATTTCAGTCTTCTTCTTCTTATCGAGTCCACACACAAGATTAGAAGTTGTTCAGCCAGAGCTGAACACACTTCTCGGCATCTGCACAATGGTGTCTGTCTTGCGCTTCTTGTGCTTCTTGTGCGTGGTGGTGGAAAGATTGGTTGAAACAGGGCCGCGACGTGAACGCTCTTTCCTTGGCCCCTGTATTTCAGTACAAAAACATGAATGAAATTTAGCCTCAAATGGGTTGTTTAGTCAATCTTGTGAAAGTTAAAGAATTCTTCTTTGTATTGGAATGTAATGAAATTACAGACTTGTTACTCAAGCATTGAGGAGGGAGATACGTGGACAGGACAAGTTTAGCGGGACGTGGGCCAAACGCAAGCAAATGGGACGAGGTTAGATGGGACATCTTGGTCGGCATGGATGAGTTGGGCCGAAGGGCCTGTTTCTGTGCTGCCTGACTTTGTGACTTGTTGATTAGAAACACTAAACTGTGTGTAATTTTATATTTGGTGACAATTTGTAAGTGAGAGTAAAATTCTGATTCTTATAACGAGAACAAATTAAATGTAGAGACACGCACGGTTGCACATTCTCATCCTACGAGTCTACAAATGTTAATAGTTTTTTCAAAACTGCCGACCACTTGTTGCTGTAAATGCTGCAGGGGGCAATCAGCATTGTTTCTGGAGTAATTGTTTGAATGGGATTTGAATCTCATTTTGATACACTCTCTATGGAGGGCGAAGTTTGAATCCCATTGACTTTTTTATTTGTTCTGTAGTTTCTTTACGATCTATAGTTGAATTCAAACCAAATACCAGTTATGAGTTTTTCTCGTGGTTTGTGTTTTGTTCGGGATTTCTGTCCCCGCACCCTCATGTAGCCGCCAGTTACGGCTGCTTTATAGACAATAACAAACAATAATTAATATGCCGCTGGCTCCAGATGTGATAACATCAACTCTATTGAACTTGAACGGGATGCTTTCAAGAGAGAGCTGGATAGGGACAATTGACATTCAAACCAAGCCAATTAACCTACAAACCTGGACGTCTGTGGAATGTGGGAGGAAACCGTAATCAGGATCGAACCCGGGTCTCTGGTGCAAGGCGGCAACTCTACCGCAGCGCCACCGTGCCTGCCAGAATCTGTTTATGCCCCAATATGTAACGATGCTGAAGTAGTGTCTGTAAGTTTGGAGCTGATTGTGGAGTCGATGGTGGGGAGTTACAGTAGATGACTTGTCCGTACAGTGAGGGTTCTGACCGCACCGTCAACCTGCACCTGCTGTGATAACCAATGGTTTAAATCTGCCTCAGACGCTGTTGAATCTTACAAGTCATTGTTAATATGAGAGACCTGGTTGTAAGAGCGGTTTACCTGATAGCTGGTCAGGAGTGCTGGGATTCCAACTGGGTCATGAAGGGAGTTCCAAGCGACGGGACAAGAGGCGGCACAGTGATGAAGCGGGTAGAACCGCTGCCTCCCAGCACCAGGGACCCGGGTTCGATCCTGACCTCGGGTGCTGTCTGTGTGGAGTTTGTACCTTCTCCCTGTGACCGCGTGGGTTTCCTCCGGGTGCTCCGGCTTCCTCCCACATCCAAAAGATGTGCGGGGTTGTGGATTTATTTGCCCTCGGATATCCCCAAGTGGATGAGGAAGTGGGATAACATAGAACTAGTGTGAAGGGGGATCGATGGTCAGCGTGGTCCTGGTGGGACGAAGATCTCATGCTGTTTCTCTTAACACGGTGGCGCAGTGGTAGAGTTCTATGCTTTCAAGAGAGAGTTCGATAGACGTGGAAAAGCTTTTCCCACTGAGAGTAGGGAAGATTCAAACAAGGGGACATGACTTGAGAATTAAGGGACTGAAGTTTAGGGGTAACATGAGGGGGAACTTCTTTACTCAGAGAGTGGTAGCTGTGTGGAATGAGCTTCCAGTGAAGGTGGTGGAGGCAGGTTCGTTTTTATCATTTAAAAATAAATTGGATAGTTATATGGATGGGAAAGGAATGGAGGGTTATGGTCTGAGCGCAGGTATATGGGACTAGGGGAGATTATGTGTTCGGCACGGACTAGAAGGGTCGAGATGGCCTGTTTCCGTGCTGTAATTGTTATATGGTTATATGGTTATAGCGGAGTCAGGGGATATGGGGAGAAAGCAGGAACGGGGTACTGATTGTGGATGATCATCCATTATCACATTGAATGGCGGTGCTGGCTCGAAGGGCCGAATGGCCTACTCCTGCACCTATTGTCTATTGTCTACTGTATTGGTATAACTAGATTGTCCCTAATGTGTGTAGGATAGTGTTAATGTGCAGGGATCGCTGGTCGGTGCCGAAGGGTCTGTTTCTGTGCTGTATCTCTAAACCCAACTAAACTAAACCTTTGTCAGCTGATCTACATCGGTGAGACCAAGCGTAGGTTGGGCGATCGTTTCGCCGAACACCTCCGCTCGGTCCGCAAGAACCTACCTGACCTCCCGGTGGCTCAGCACTTCAACTCCCCCTCCCATTCCCCATCCGACCTCTCTGTCCTGGGTCTCCTCCATTGCCAGAGTGAATGCTATTCTGCGCCAGTTGGCTCCTGCCTGCAAAAGCTGGGACCAAGACCCCAATAGGAAACCCAGAGCAGAGACTGCATGTGTACATGTGATGAGATCATCATTCATTTTCCTCAGTAAGCACTTCCTGAACAACAATGTTGTTTGCCATTAGAGGAAGTGTTTGCAATAAGAATCCTATCTTTAACTTTCTTTGATCATAGGGAAGGTTTCTGACTCAGAGCGTTGAGTCACGGTCGACAGAGAGATACAAGTAATGGCATGATTTGACATGTACAACAGCTGCACATGTTGAAAGCACACACACACACACACACACACACACATATATATATATAATTGGCCGCAGTCATTCAGCCAGAGGAAGTGGTAAAACAAGAACATTTAAAGGCCATTTGAAATATGGATACATGAGGTTCAGAGGAATAAGGGTGAAACATGGGCAGCATGGCCAAGTTGGGCTGAAGGGCCTGCCTCTGTGGTCTATGTAACGTAGTCACTGGTAATTTGAACCCTTGATTCTACCTTCAGATGAACTACAAACAGGTTGAGCAGGTACACAAAATTGCTGGGGAAACACAGCGGGTGCAGCAGCATCTATGGAGTGAAGGAAGAAGGGTTTCGGCCCGAAATGTCGCCTATTTCCTTTGCTCCATAGATGCTGCTGCACCCGCTGAGTTTCCCCAGCAATTTTGTGTACCTTCGGTATTCCAGCATCTGCAGTTCCCTTTTGAACAACAGGTTGAGCAGGTTGTGTTGTGCCTGCATCACACAGATTGCTTTCACTGATCCAAGACCAAGGCTGCACCGAAGGTTTAGTTTAAGGTAGACAAAAATTCTGGAGAAACTCAGCGGGTGCAGCAGCATCTATGGAGCGAAGGAAATAGGTAACGTTTCGGGCCGAAACCCTTCTTCAGACTGATGGGGGGTGGCGGGGAGAAGGAAGGAAAAAAGGAGGAGGAGCCCGAGGGCTGGGGGATGGGAGGAGACAGCAAGGGCTAACACAAGGGCTCGCACCAGGGTCTCATCCATACCCCGTAACACTGCTCTCTCTCCCCATCCCCGCACTCGCAACAAGGGCAGAGTCCCCCTCGTCCTCACCTTTCACCCCACCAGCCAGCAAATACAACAAATAATCATACGCCATTTCTGCCACCTCCAACGTGACCCCACCACTCGCCACATCTTCCCATCTCCCCCTATGTCTGCCTTCCGCAAAGACCGCTCCCTCCGCAACTCCCTTGTCAATTCTTCCCTTCCCTCCCATACCACCCGCTCCCCGGGCACTTTCCCCTGCAGCCGCAAGAAATGCAACACCTGGCCCTTTACCTCCCCCCTCGGCTCCATTCAAGGACCCAAGCAGTCATTCCAGGTGCGACAGAGGTTCACCTGTATCTCCTCCAACCTCATCTACTGCATCCGCTGCTCTAGATGTCAGCTGATCTACATCGGTGAGACTAAGCGGAGGTTGGGCGATCGTTTCGCCGAACACCTCCGCTCGGTCCGCAAGAACCTACCTGACCTCCCGGTGGCTCAGCACTTCAACTCCCCCTCCCATTCCCAATCCGACCTCTCTGTCCTGGGTCTCCTCCATTGCCAGAGTGAGCAACACCGGAAATTGGAGGAACAGCACCTCATATTCCGCTTGGGGAGCCTGCATCCGTCGGGCATGAACATTGAATTCTCACAATTTCGTTAGCCCTTGCTGTCTCCTCCCATCCCCCCGCCCTCGGGCTCATCCTCTTCCTTTGTTTCCTTCCTTCTCCCCCCCCACCCCCTTTCAGTCTGAAGAAGGGTTTCGGCCCGAAACGTTACCTATTTCCTTTGCTCCATAGATGCTGCTGCACCCGCTGAGTTTCTCCAGCATTTTTGTGTAAGGCCGAACACTAGTTGTGTTTGACTCCTTTTATCCACATTGAAGCTGAGTTACATCCGAAACTCCCGGGCCTTTTTAACAGAAATTCAGGAGATATTTCTGGTCTCTCATGAAATATTTTTGAAAACTGAATAATCTATATCAGTCTGAGGAAGGGTCTCGACCAGAAACGTCAACTATTCCTTCGCTCCATAGATGCGGCCTCACCCGATGAGTTTCTCCTGCATTTTTGTCTACCTGCGATTTTCCAGCATCTGCAGTTCCTTCTTAAACAATCTACATTATGTAGTCGTTCATTTATGCATATAGTTTGTTTCAGCTTTTCTCCCCTTAACGCCAATATGTCTGAAGAAGGGCCCCAACCAAAAACGTGGTCTGTCCATTCCCTCCACAGATGCTGCCTCAGTTCAGTTACATTTATTGTCACGTGTACCGAGGTACAGTGATTTGTTGCGTGCTAACCAGTCAGCGGAATCACAATACATGATTACAATCGAGACGTTTACAGTGGACAGATACATGATAAGGGAATAACGTTTAGTGCAAGGTAAAGCCAGTACAGTGTGATGGGGTGGGAGATTGCAACCTTCACGTGGTCCGCCCTGTTTCGACGAATACAATCAACCTGGTGTGCACAATCAAATAAGATCAAATAGAACAAGTTGTCCTACAACTTTACGCTGTGCACGCCATACGCAAGAAGAAGAAGCAAAGTCCGATCAAAGATAGTCCGAGGGTCACCAATGAGGTAGATAGTAGTTCAGCACTGCTCTCTGGTTGTGGTTGGATGATTCAGTTGACATGCTGAGTTCCTCCAGCTCTTTATGTTCTGATCAGCATTCCAGCATCTGCTGTCTCTTGTCATCATTTCCTTTCGGGCAGGTTTAGGCAGGTTTAAACCTATCCAGGTGAGCATAGTTTGCAGTGGAATAAAGAATAGTGTAGATATTGTTGGTATTGTTGTATGTTTTGTTATTTATTGTTGCTGTGTATGACTGCAGGCAACGTAATTTCGTTCAGACCGAAATTCAAATTCAAATTCAAATTCTCTCTGCAGTGGTAACTCTCCCAGTCTAACACAGGGCAGAGCTAACACAATTTAAATACTGATTTAAATGTTTAGGCTGGGAGTATACTGAAATATCACATGCAGTTTAACATCAGGGGAGTAGATGGGGTGAATGCTGGAGTCTTTTCCCCGGGGCAGAGGAATCAAGAACCTGAGGATGTAGGTTTAAGGTGAGAGGGGCAAGATTTAATAGGAACCAGAGGGGTAACTTTCATACAGGAGGTGGTGGGGATATGGAACGAGCTGCCAGCGGAACTAGTCGAGGCAGGTTCTATAACAACAGCCCTGGGCCTGTACTCGCTGGAGTTTAGAAGGATGAGGGGATACCTCATTGAAACTTACCGAATAGTGAAAGGCTTGGATAGAGTGGATGTGAAGAGGATGTTTCCACAAGTGGGAGAGTCTAAGACCTGAGGCCATAGCCACAGAATTAAAGGATGTACCTTTAGAATGTAGATGAGGAGGAATTTCTTTAGTCAGTAGGTGGTGAATCTCTGGATTCATTGCCACAGACGTCTGTCGAGTCCAAGTTGTTGCATATTTTTAAGGCTGAAATTGACAGATTCTTGATTAGTGCGGGTGTTAAAGGATATGGGGTTAAGGCGGGAGAATGGGTTTGAGAGGAAAGATAGATCAGCCGTGATTAGAGTGATCTGTGCCAAACGCGGGCAGTGGGACCAGCTTGGATGGGGCATCTTGGTCCATAGCATGGACGAGTTGGGCCGAAGGGCCTGTTTCCTTGCTGTATGACTCTGGGATTGGGACAGTGTGAAGTATCTGAACTAAGGATCGATCATCAGTGGTTCAGTGAGGGATCTTTGACCATCTCGAGGATGTAACCAACACCACTTTGATTCAGACCACGTCACAGTCTTGCATCGACACGAACCGTCCACCACAACTCAATTACTCTTCCCCCTTTCTTCGCCACTTCTCCATTCCCACTTCCTCTTTGGAAGATGTTTACTTCAAAATATCTGATTTTGTGACTGGTTGCTAGACTGTATTTATGTTAAATCTTAGTCATAGAGCCATACAGTCAATCTGAACTTAAAGAAAGGTAACTTTGAGGGTATGAGACGTGAATTGGCCAAGATTGACTGGCAATTAATTCTAAAAGGGTTGACGGTGGATATGCAATGGAAGACATTTAAAGACTGCATGGATGAACTACAAAAATTGTTTATCCCAGTTTGGCAAAAGAATAAATCAGGGAAGGTAGTGCATCCGTGGATAACAAGGGAAATCAGGGATAGTATCAAAGCGAAGGATGATGCGTACAAATTAGCCAGAAAAAGCAGCATACCGGAGGACTGGGAGAAATTCAGAGTCCAGCAGAGGAGGACAAAGGGCTTAATTAGGAAAGGAAAAATAGATTATGAAAGAAAACTGGCAGGGAACATAAAAACTGACTGCAAAAGTTTTTATAGGTATGTGAAAAGAAAGAGATTAGTTAAAACAAATGTAGGTCCCTTGCAGTCAGAAACGGGTGAGTTGATCATGGGGAACAAGGATATGGCGGACCAATTGAATAACTACTTTGGTTCCGTCTTCACTAAGGAAGACATAAATAATCTGCCGGAAATAGCAGGGGACCGCGGGTCAAAGGAGTTGGAGGAATTGAGTGAAATCCAGGTTAGCCGGGAAGTGGTGTTGGGTAAATTAAATGGATTAAAGGCCGATAAATCCCCAGGGCCAGATAGGCTGCATTCCAGAGTACTTAAGGAAGTAGCTCCAGAAATAGTGGATGCATTAGTAATAATCTTTCAAAACTCTTTAGATTCTGGAGTAATTCCTGAGAATTGGCGGGTAGCAAACGTAACCCCACTTTTTAAGAAGGGAGGGAGAGAGAAAACGGGGAATTACAGACCAGTTAGTCTAACATCGGTAGTGGGGAAACTGCTAGAGTCAGTTATTAAAGATGGGATAGCAGCACATTTGGAAAGTGGTGAAATCATTGGACAAAGTCAGCATGGATTTACAAAAGGTAAATCATGTCTGACGAATCTTATAGAATTTTTCGAGGATGTAACTAGTAGCGTGGATAGGGGAGAACCAGTGGATGTGGTGTATCTGGACTTCCAGAAGGCTTTCGACAAGGTCCCACATAAGAGATTAGTTTACAAACTTAAAGCACACGGCATTGGGGGTTCAGTATTGATGTGGATAGAGAACTGGCTGGCAAACAGGAAGCAAAGAGTAGGAGTAAACGGGTCCTTTTCACAATGGCAGGCAGTGACTAGTGGGGTACCGCAAGGCTCAGTGCTGGGACCCCAGCTATTTACAATATATATTAATGATCTGGATGAGGGAATTGAAGGCAATATCTCCAAGTTTGCGGATGACACTAAGCTGGGGGGCAGTGTTAGCTGTGAGGAGGATGCAAGGAGACTGCAAGGTGACTTGGATAGGCTGGGTGAGTGGGCAAATGTTTGGCAGATGCAGTATAATGTGGATAAATGTGAGGTTATCCATTTTGGTGGCAAAAACGGGAAAGCAGACTATTATCTAAATAGTGGCCGACTAGGAAAAGGGGTGATGCAGCGAGACCTGGGTGTCATGGTACACCAGTCATTGAAAGTGGGCATGCAGGTGCAGCAGGCAGTGAAGAAAGCGAATGGTATGTTAGCTTTCATAGCAAAAGGATTTGAGTATAGGTGCAGGGAGGTTCTACTGCAGTTGTACAGGGTCTTGGTGAGACCACACCTGGAGTATTGCGTACAGTTTTGGTCTCCAAATCTGAGGAAGGACATTATTGCCATAGAGGGAGTGCAGAGAAGGTTCACCAGACCGATTCCTGGGATGTCAGGACTGTCTTATGAAGAAAGACTGGATAGATTTGGTTTATACTCTCTAGAATTTAGGAGATTGAGAGGGGATCTTATAGAAACTTACAAAATTCTTAAGGGGTTGGACAGGCTAGATGCAGGAAGATTGCTCCCGATGTTGGGGAAGTCCAGGACAAGGGGTCACAGCTTAAGGATAAGGGGAAAATCCTTTAAAACCGAGATGAGAAGAACCTTTTTCACACAGAGAGTGGTGAATCTCTGGAACTCCCTGCCACAGAGGGTAGTCGAGGCCAGTTCATTGGCTATATTTAAGAGGGAGTTAGATGTGGCCCTTGTGGCTAAGGGGATCAGAGGGTATGGAGAGAAGGCAGGTACGGGATACTGAGTTGGATGATCAGCCATGATCATATTGAATGGCGGTGCAGGCTCGAAGGGCCGAATGGCCTACTCCTGCACCTAATTTCTATGTTTCTATGTTTCTATACAATGCATAAACAGGCCCTTTGGCCCATCTCTTCCATACTGACCAAGATGTGAATGAATAAGTTTATTGGCCAAGTATGTTCACATACAATGAATTTGCCTTGGTGCTCCGCTCGCAAGTAACAACACGACATACAGTAAACAATTAAGAATGACACATAAAACATTAAAACTTATAATACAGTTTAATTACAGTAATACAGTATTTTTATTACAGTAAAAATTAAGATTAAAACATTATAGTTTAAACATGTGAATGAAATAAAATTCCAGAGCAAATGGAGGCTGCAGACCTTTGCCGTAGCCTCAAGCCTAAGTTGGTCCAATTTGCCAGCATCTGGCCCACATCTATGTAAACCTGTCCTATCCATGTACCTGTAAAAACATTTTTCACACAGAGAGTGGCGAATCTCTGGAACTCTCTGCCACAGAGGGTAGTTGAGGCCAGTTCATTGGCTATATTTAAGAGGGAGTTAGATGTGGCCCTTGTGGCTAAAGGGATCAGGGGGTATGGAGAGAAGGCAGGTACGGGATACTGAGTTGGATGATCAGCCATGATCATATTGAATGGTGGTGCAGGCTCGAAGGGCCGAATGGCCTACTCCTGCACTTATTTTCTATGTATCTATGTATCTAAATCTCTTTTCAATGTTGTCATTATACTTGCCTCAACAACCTCCTCTGGCAGCTCGTTCCATAAGCCAGATGGAAAAATCTGTCCCTCAGTTCCCTGTTAAGTCTCCCTCCTCTCACTTTAACCCTATGTGCTCTGGTTTCTGATTCCCCTATTCTGGGTAAATGACTCTGTTCATTCACCCTATCTCTTCCCATCGTGATTTAAATGTGAAATGTGAATATAAATGCTGGCATCTGCGGACTGTGGGCTTACTCCCTCATCTATCGATCTCCGTGATTACGCTGCCAGTCCTATTGCACGACTGGGCCCTGGTTGTTGGGAAGAAGCTGTTCTTGAACCTGGAGGTCACGGTTTTCAGGCTCCTGTACCTTCTCCTCGATGGTAGCAGCGAGATGAGAGCGTGGCCATTACCTGAACATTGGAGAACCTGCACCATTCACCCAATTATTCTGCAGTCACTTAGTTTAGAGATACAGCGCGGAAACAGGCCCTTTGGCCCATCGAGTCCACACCGACCAGCGATCCCTGCACGCAAACACTATCCTACACACACTTATCCATTTATACCAAGCCAATTAACCTACAAACCTGTACGCCTTTGGATTGTGGGAGGAAACCAAAGATCTGTGAAAAACCCCATGCAGGTCACGGGGAGAACGTGCAAACTCCGTACAGACAGCGCCCGTAGTCGGGATGAAACCCGGGTCTCTGGCGATGCAAGCGCTGTAAGGCAGCAACTCTACCGCTGCGCCACCGTGCCGCCTTCTTCCAAACAATGAGTTTTCTAGAGAACTGGGAGATGCCGTTAGACTTTGTGGTTGCGGTAAAGCACAGGGCGATCCAGGTGTCCGTGAGGAGACCTGCCCTGGGTACAAGGGGAGGAGAGGATGGGAGAGGAGCTGACAGTCTCTGATGGACTTGGATCATGGCCAGGTGATCTACAGCACCGGGCAACGATGCCAGGACAACGAACGACCACACCAGGAAGGCAAACATCAGCAGGAATCTTTACACAGGGTATGTAAACACTTTGGAAAGTGTGTTGTACCACCAATGTTTGTGTTCATTCAGACACACAAACATGTTGGATTCAACCACGACTGCAGGAGCACTAAGTGGGCTCAGCGTAAAGAACTCAGCAGGAAACCAATGTCATTACCGTAGCTTCTCAAAGCTCATGGTCAGTGTTAGCTGAACAGTAAATGAACAGTAAGCGTGAAAACCCAGACCTCCAGATTCAGGGACAGTTTCTTACCCAGGTGTTATCAAGCAACTGAACCATCCTCTCATCAGCTAGAGTGCGGTCCTGACCTCCCATCCACCGCTGGAGACCCTTGAACTTGCCTTTCATCGGACCTCAATGTTACATGTTTGCAATAGATGTTGCACTCTTTATCCTTTATCTGTGGATGGCTTGATTGTATTCATGTCGTCTTTATTCTGACTGGCCAACGCACAAACACAAGCCTTTCACTGTGTCTTGTTGCATGTGGAAACATAATGAACAACATTAGTAATGAAGGCTCGAGACCCCCGACTGCGGGAGAGCAAAGAAGGGAAGAGTTGAACTTTGTTTTGTCGCCTTCCATCACAGTGAGGAATGTGGAGGAGTCACTGTGGTGGATATTTATGTTAAAATGTGTTTTGTGTGTTCTGTGGCATCTCTAGATAGGTGACCATGTTCTTTCCTCAGATGTGAAGAAGGGTCCCAACCTAAAACGTCACCTATCCCTGTTCTCCACAGATGCTGTCCGACCCGCTGAGTTACTCCAGCACTTTTTTTGTAAATCACCATTGCAGTTCCTTGTGAATTCATGTCCTTTCCAAATGTTGGCCTTGCCTTGTCCCAGGTCAGGCCAAGATCACTCTTACTGAGGCCGGCAGCTTCCCTGACAGTCTTGGTGTCAGAACCTGGGCTGATGGAAATGTATTTGTAGCAGGTCAAAGTTCTGTGCCACACTTGACTCAGTGATCGTGTACACACATAGTATTTGTACACACCCTACATCAAGAGGAGTGTCATAAACTTCCACAGTGTAGCCGCATATTGGTGCCAGCCTTTGACTTGCTTCTGTGATATAATAATAATAATAATGGATGGGATTTATATAGCGCCTTTCTAGAATACTCAAGGCGCTTAATATATATCCCCCCCTCTCTCCCCCTCCCTCTCTCCCTCTCTCCCCCTCCCTCTCTCCCTCTCTCCCCCTCCCTCTCTCCCTCTCTCCCCCTCCCTCTCTCCCCCTCCCTCTCTCCCCCTCCCTCTCTACCCCCTCCCCTCCCCCCTCCTCTCTTTCTCCCCTCCCTCTCTCCCCCTCCCTCTCTCCCCCTCCCTCTCTCCCCCCCTCCCTCCTCTCACCCCTCCCTCTCTCCCCCTCCCTCTCCCCCCTCCTTCTCTCCCCCTCCCTCCCCCCCCCCTCCTCTCTCTCCCCCCCCCCTCTCTCCCCCTCCCCCTCCCCCTCCCCCTCTCCCCCCTCCCCCTCTCCCCCTCCCTCTCTCCCCTCCCTCTCTCCCCCTCCCCTCTCTCCCCTCTCCCCCCTCCCTCTCTCCCCTCTCCCTCCTCCCTCCTTCTCTCCCCCTCCCTCTCTCCCCTCTCCCCCTCTCTCCCCCCTCTCTCTCTCTCCTCTCTCCCCTCTCCCCCCTCCCTCTCTCTCTCCCCCCGCCTCCCGCCCTCTCCCCTCTCTCCCCCCTCCCTCCTCCCCCTCCCCCTCCCTCTCCCCCCTCCCTCCTCCCCTCCCTCTCTCCCCCTCCTCTCTCTCCCCCTCCCTCTCTCCCGCCCTCCCTCTCTCCCCCTCTCTCTCTCCTCCCTATCTCCCCTCCCTCTCCCCCTCCTCCCTCTCCCCCCTCCCTCTCCCCCCTCCCTCTCCCCCCTCCCTCTCCCCCCCCCCTCTCTTCCCCTCTCTCTCCCATCACCATGCCCCCCTCTCCCCCCCTCTAACAGTGATGGACCATCTGCGCACTGTTGCTCGATGTCACTGGGCCTTGCGTTTCCCCTGTAACTGACCTCGTTGACCACTAGTCTGGGCAACACCACCCCAGTGGGCTTATTATTGGCACGACAATCTTTGAGGCATCAAATATGACCATCCCTTCCTCTTGAATTGGATTCTTACCATATAAAGTATTGTGTGCAGAAATTAAAAACATGATGTTGGTCCCACTCAGATACTGTAACTTTATGATGTTTTGATAAGCTTGAAGCCATCCATTAACTTGTAAAGTTTTCTTTTGTTGACTTTTGCCAAATCAAATTCTTCTTTTCAAATTGTGGCCTCGAAATCTTTGGCTTTTACTCAGCTGTGTGCATCACAAGAATACTATTTGTGGAAAAACCTACAAAGAGCAAAGTCTTCAGATGACAGTGGAGTCGGCACAGAAGTGATGTCAGGTTTCTCTGTAGATTGCCAGGGTCGGAGTTCCTCATCAATACAGTCTGTCAGAAGATGCAATGTGGAGGAAGGAACTGCAGATGCCGGCTTGAACCGAAGATAGACACAAAAAGCTGGAGTGACTCAGCGGGACAGGCAGCATGTCCGGAGAGAAGGAATGGGTGACGTTTCGGGTTGAGACCCTTCTTCAGATCTCTGTGTTTAAGAAGGAACTGCAGATGCCGGAAAATCGAAGGTAGACAAAAATGCTGGAGAAACTCAGCGGGTGCAGCAGCATCTATGGAGCGAAGGAAATAGGCAACGTTCCACTTCGCTCCATAGATGCTGCTGCAACCGCTGAGTTTCTCCAGCATTTTTGTCTACCTTCTTCAGATCTCTGCTTGAACCACCCACCAAGGGTGGACATTACCAGTTCTGTCTGGACCCTTGTCAATGGAAGGATGTGCCTGTGGGTCCCACCCTGAGTTAAACCTTCTCCATATCTTATTATGTATTACATCAACGTTTGGTTTTTATTATTACCTCCTGACTGTTTTGTTACATTTAACTAATTGATTTAATTTCTAATCAGTAAGGCCACGCTTTCATTTCTAACATCTTACTTTATCTTTCACTTCCAGAACTAGGGGTCACAGTTTAATCCAGAATTAGGGGTCACAGTTTAAGGATAAGAGGGATCGAGATGAGAAAATCATTTTTTACACAGAGAGTGGTGAATCTGTGGAACTCTCTGCCACAGAAGGTAGTTGAGGCCAGTTCATTGGCTATATTTAAGAGGGAGTTACCTGTAGATATGGCCCTTGTGGCTAAAGGGATCAGGGGGTATGGAGAGAAGGCAGGGATGGGATACTGAGTTGGATGATCACCATTATCATATTGAATGGCGGTGCAGGCTCGAAGGGCCGAATGGCCTACTCCTGCACCTATTTTCTATGTTTCTATGACCTTACAACATGAGATAAATTGCAAACGATATTCAGAATGTAAAGGAAATACAAGAAACCGCAGAGGCTGCAGTCCTGAGCAGATCACAAACTGCGGGGGGAGCTCAGCAGGTCGGGCAGCATCTGTGGAGGGAATGGACGGGCGACGTTTTGGGTTGGGACTCTTTTTCCAGTCTGATGGAGGCACAAGAAACTGCAGATGTTGGAATCTTGAGCTAAAAACAATCTGTCTGAAGAAGGGTCCCAATCTGAAACATTGTCTGTCCATTCTGTCCACAGACACTCCAGCACTTTGTGTTTTGCTTTGCTACTGAACTAGTGAATGTTCAGGATCGCTGAATTTACAGTTATCAAAGCGAATGTCCTTCATACAGTCCATGAAGTTCCGGATTGAATTTTATAAAGACATCTAAAGATATTCCAAATTGTTTTGTTTGTCTTCTATTTTTTGCTTCCATTATTCAGAATTCTTGAATAAGGGGTAAGCCATTTAGAACGGAGACGAGGAAACACTTTTTCTCACACAGAGTTGTGAGTCTGTGGAATTCTCTGCCTCAGAGGGCGGTGGAGGCCGGTTCTCTGGATACTTTCAAGACAGAGCTAGATAGGGCTCTTAAAGATAGCGGAGTCAGGGGATTATGGGGAGAAGGCAGGAACGGGGTACTGATTGTGGATGATCAGCTATGATCACAGTGAATGGCGGTGCTGGCTCGAAGGGCTGAATGGCCTACTCCTGCACCTATCGTCTATTGTCTATTGAACTGAGTTGTAAAACTGAATGTGCCCTGAGAGGGAGCCCTGTTTCTATCCACTACCCACCCCCCACTGCCCACTGAACTCATGTCCATTCTGTCGTGGGCAGCTGCGGCTGGGATGTAGGGCGCCAATAATGAGCTTCACCACAGAAACACACAACACACTAGAGCTTTGTACTCTCCCTGTGGCTGTGAAACTGTACAACTCCTCCCCCCTCAGTCGTGGGGTAGACTTGACCCCCCCCCCCAAATAAAACAGGTCAGCGGGTCAAACAGCTTCTCTGGAGACAAGGAATAGGTGACATTTTGGGTCGAGACTCTTCTTCAGACTGAAGTTTACCAGTTTGCTGAATTACTATTTGTCACTTGCTGGATCGAGGTGTTGTCTTTGATGAATCTTCTTCACATTCAGCCTTGTGTTTCCGGTTTGAATCTTTTATTCTCTGTATGGTTTGATGATACATGTTGGGTGGAACCAATCCTTGTGCACGGAGGCGGGTCCTTGTGAAAGGTTTCTGCTTGTTATTCAGCTGTGAATGTGAGTTAATGAGGTGAAAGTTGGCATGGAGCCACATGTGAGTGGAGACTAGATCTGTGTGTGTGTGTGTGTGTGTGTGTGTGTGTGTGTGTGTGTGTGTGTGTGTGTGTGTGTGAGTGTGTGAGTGTGTGTGTGTGTGTGTGTACAATAGTGTGAGTGTGTGTGTGTGTGTGTGTGTGTGTGTGTGTGTGTGCGCGTCCCATCTCATTGTGGACTCCCATTGTGGGCTGCTCGTGTTGTGTTTTGAACTGTGCAGTGTTTCATTCAGAGACGGCACAGTGCGGGCAAGTTCTGCTTGACAACAGCTTCTGATGGAGTTCCACGTACTCAACGCTTGCTCACGATACGATGCGATATGATAGGGGTATCTTAAGGGGTTGGACAGGCTAGATGCAGGGAGATTGTTCCCAATGTTGGGGAAGTCCAGAACAAGGGGTCACAGTTTAAGGATAAGGGAGAAATCTTTTAGGACTGAGATGAAGAAAACATTTTTCACACAGAGAGTGGTGAATCTCTGGAATTCTCTGCCACAGAAGGTAGTTGAGGCCAGTTCATTGGCTATATTTAAGAGGGAGTTAGATGTGGCCCTTGTGGCTAAAGGGATCAGGGGGTATGGAGAGAAGGCAGATACAGGATACTGAGTTGGATGATCAGCCATGATCATATTGAATGGCGGTGCAGGCTCGAAGGTCCGAATGGCCTACTCCTGCACCTATTTTCTATGTTTCTAGGTTTCTATGGGACTTTATTGATCCCAGGAGGGAAAATTAATTTGCCAACCGTCATAAAACACCAAATACATGAAACATGAAATTAAAGTGATGAGTGGAAAGGATTGGGGATGTGCAAAGATTGTGTGTGTGGGGGGGGGGGGGATTGTGTGCTGCATCTTGGTGGAACCAGTCTGTTGCCGAAGGTGCTCCTCAGGTTGACCAATGTGTCACGGAGGGGGCGAGCTGTATAGTCCAAGATGCTCCACAGTTTGAGGACCACCCTCCAAGACCACCTCCCATGAATCCAAGGTAGACAGAAATGCTGAAGGAACTCAGCAGATGAGGCAGCATCTATGGAGAGAAGGTGTTCCTCCAGCATTTTTGCCTACCTTCGATTTTTCCAGCATCTGCAGTTCTTTCTTAAACATCCCATGAATCCAAGTTTAATTTGTAGAGAGGAATGGTGCAGTGTGTGTTGAAGGTCGCAGACCACACACCATAGGGAATAGTGGCAAATGATTCGTATCAACTGGTGTAAATGTTGACAGAGAAATGGGAATTGTCCTTGGAAACCAGGAAGTAGAGGAGTGTAAGTTGCTGGAGGGACGGTGAGTGTGGAGTGAGTGTTGACTGGGGTCGCTGGTGTAGCTACAGAACCGGACATCTCCACGTTTGGATCCATCGATGCAAACTCTCCAGGCTGTTAAAGCAGGAAGTGTAGATGGGCACAAAAACCGGAGTAACTCAGCGGGACAGGCAGCATCTCTGGAGAGAAGGAAGAGGTGACGTTTCCGGTCGAGACCCTTCTTCAGACTGAGATTCAGGGGAGAGGGAAACAGAGACATAGACGGTGATGTAGAGAGATATAGAACAGATAATGATGATAAAGGAGACAGGCCTTTGTTAGCCGTGGCCCAGATGACGAGGGGAGAGAGAAAGAGAGTGCTGAGAGGGGGGTGAGATGAGGGGCGGGGGAGAGGTGGGGAGCAGGGAGGGGGTAGGGGTGTGTGGAGGGGAGGGGGGTTCAGGGGAGGGACGGTGGGGGAGGGGATGGAGGGGGGGGAGGAGAAGGAGGGGGGGAGAGAGAGTGCCTTTTTACTTCAACCCAAACCCAAACAACCATTTGCAGGCAGTGCTTTTTTTAACCTCTAACCATATTTTCATTTTCAAACCAAATTAAGGGTACTCACAGTGCTGTAGACATTTGTCAGTGTCATTCAAAGCTCTGATTGAGGCACACCACTTGCAGAGACTGATTGAGGCACACCACTTCCTGGTTTTATATACCCTCCCTCTCCCTCCAGCGGGGGCAGCAGAAAGAATGGGGAATGTTGTAAAAACATTAATATCTCTGTCAATTTTCATCGACAGGAAAAATCCTCGGCACACATGCGGCTGGGGGGGGGGGGGGGGGGCTCTGAGCGAGGTGGCCAAAAATGACGGCCGTAGGTGGCGGCGTACTCTCGGAAACCGCAGCACAGAAAGCCAAAACCGGTCAAGAACAGAGTTTTAGTAATATAGAAGATACAGACTGCAGGGGAATCTGAGAGTGGTTTTCAGTTTGAAAGTTCTGCTATATAATTGCATGTATTTCTCTGCCAAGCAGCAGATGTAACCTGAGGCGTAATGTTGACAAATGATACAAGGTGGGGGTTGTGGAGGATGGTTTAGACAGAGTGACGTTAAGTGTAGGTATCACTGGGATTGGTTTGTGTCGGTGATGTAATGGGCAGGACCTCACCTGTCGGAGACGATCATCGTGAGGCATTATTGGTGATTTTGTGTAATTGCATCTGAACGACACAACAACATATTACTCTCCCCCATCTTTCACATAGTAGAGACCAAGCATTGCTCAGGGCTTTGCTGAATCAGCTGTGAGCATACGGTGAGCGTTTGACGGCACTGGGCCTGTACTCGCTGGAGTTTCGAAGTTTGAGGGGGACCTCATTGAAACTTACAGAATGAAACTATACAGCATAGATAGAGTGGATGTGGAGGGGATGTTTCCACTGGTGAACATGTGAACGACATTAAGCAGTAGACTGGAGTAAAATAACCCCAGACATCTTTCTGTGATCACCCCTCTACACACTACAGGGCCTGTCCCACTTAGCGATTTTTTCGGCGACTGCCGACATCATTGACCGACGTATCAGGTCACCGAAACATTTGCGGTGACCCGGCGTGATCACGTATTGACGCGGTGGTTTTTAAAGTGTCGCAACATTTATTTTGTCGCGGCTGGATTTTGAAATAGACAATAGACAATAGGTGCAGGAGTAGGCCATTTGGCCCTTCGAGCCAGCACCACCACTCAATGTGATCATGGCTGATCATCCCCAATCAGTACCCTGTTCCTGCCTTCTCCCCATATCCCCTGACTCCGCTATCTTTAAGAGCCCTATCCAGCTCTCTCTTGAAATGTTCAAAATCTTTTGGTGACCCTAATATGACGCCGGCAGTCGCCGAACAAAATTGCCGTGGGACAGGCCCTTACCTCCTTACCTGGGCACCTGCTGTAGGACTAGTCTTTTTTATTACTTCCCTACCACCTGTAGAAGAGTCAAGAGTGCTTTATTGTCACATGTTGTTTAGTTTAGAGATACAACTTGGAAACAGGCCCTTCGGCCCACCAGCTCCGTGCTGACCAGCGATCTCCGCACACCAGAACTATCCTACACAGCGAGGACAATTTGCAATTTTACTTAAGCCAATTAACCTACAAACCTGTTTAAGAAGGAACTGCAGATGCTGGAAAATCGAAGGTAGACAAAAATGCTGGAGAAACTCAGCGGGTGCAGCAGCATCTATGAAGCGAAGGAAACAGACTGAAGAAGGGTTTCGGCCCGAAACGTTGCCTATTTCCTTCGCTCCATAGATGCTGCTGCACCTGCTGAGTTTCTCCAGCACTTTTGTCAACCTACAAACCTGTATGTCTTTGAAGAGTGAGAGGAAACCGGAGGACCTGGTGTAATATTCTTTGCCTGACCTTGCCGCTCTCTTGCCCTTTACACTGTTCAAATATAGCTGGGCCGAGGCGAGCAACACAATCTCATCTTTCTGTTTCCAATCTCCGGACTCAACACCGAGTCAGCAATTCTGATCCTCACCAACAGCAGCAGCAGCAGCAGCAGCAGCAGCCATGACTCTGCCGTTGATTTTCAAGTCTATACAACTTCAGTTTTCCACCATCTTCACTTTGTCACTTAATTCCTTCTGCTTTCCATTTCACACACACACCTTTGCAGCATTCCTGCTTCCCCACCTCCACACCTGTTTGAAATGTAGTTTACATAAGCAACATGTAGTGTCTCTCTTCACACACACGGTGTCCAGTTGCCGATTGTTCCCAGCATGTTCTGCTTTTACATTCATATTTATTTAACTGTTAAATGATGACCTCTTCCTGTTTCCATCTGGATGAGATTATTCTGCAACGTGCCCAGGCTGCGACTGTGTGTGAGGCAGAAACGTCTCAATCCCTGATTGTCGACAGCTCTCTGCACAACAGGACAGAGCTTAAAATATTAAACACCAGGAACTGCAGATGCTGGTTTACAAATAAAAAAATACAGAGTGCTGGAGTAACTCAGCAGGATAGGCAGCATCTGTGGACAACATGGATAGGTGGCGTTTCACAGAGTGCTGGAGTAACTCAGCGGGTCAGGCAGCATCTGTGGAGAACATGGATAGGTGACGGTTCACAGAGTGCTGGAGTAACTCAGCGGGTCAGGCAGCATCTGTGGAGAACATGGATAGGTGACGTTTCACAGAGTGCTGGAGTAACTCAGCGGGTCAGGCAGCATCTGTGGAGAACATGGATAGGTGACGTTTCACAGAGTGCTGGAGTAACTCAGCGGGTCAGGCAGCATCTGTGGAGCGAAGGAAATAGGCAACGTTTCGGGTCGCTCCTTTGCTCCATAGATGCTGCTGCACCCGCTGAGTTTCTCCAGCATTTTTGTCTACCTTCGATTTTCCAGCATTTGCAATTCCTTCTTAAACATGATCTACCATGGACTGTGCCTTTGGTTGCCCTATAGACTTTTGTACTATTATCCTGCTATTAGTTTATTCTATTATTGATGATACATTATCTGTGTGTTGTTGCGTGAACAGGCATGTAAGATGCAGTACAGAAGAATCCCACTGTTTCATTGCCAATACATTTGAGAATTTAACACTCTTGACAATTTTGGTGTTCCATTCTTGATTCCATCACTGTGCATCAACCGTGAATTTGGGAACTCTATCTCAAAATGATGGGATCTCCAGGAAATATGTTTTGGTGGGATTTGTTTACTGGAAGGAGAATTGTAGGTTCATCAGGTCCATTGTGGTTCACAAGTTATAGGAGTAGAATTAGGCCATTCAGCCCATCGAGTCCACTCTGCCATTCAATCATGGCTGATCTCTGCATCCTAATCCCATTTTCCTGCCTTCTCCCCATAACCCTTGACAGCTGTGCAGGTGATGTCATTACTGGTTCAGCACCCTGTACCACACGGAACTGCTTGTTTTGAGGAGCAGAATGGATGCAAGAAGGGATTTGAGCAACCTGCAGAGGAAGACAAGAGGCAATTGGTGCAGGAGTGGGCCATTCGGTCCATCGAACAACCTGCAGAGGAAGCTATGGAAACAAATACAATTACAACTGTGAATAAGACAGATATGTGGATAGGAATGGTTTAGAGGAAGGCGGGCCCAATGCAGGCAAATGGGACTAAACCAATATGCCAACTTGGTCGGCATGGACAAGATGGGCCGAAGGGCCTGTTTCTGTGCTATACAATTCTATGACTGTACTGTGTGAGATTGCAATGTGCTGGTAATTATGGTAGTAACGTGTAATATAAACATTAATCTCAACAATATTCACCGCCTCATTCACTTGCTGTCTCTGTTTGAACATTTCATGTTGGTTGAAGTCTTGGATTTGTCGTGAAATCCATTGTAAGCGTTGATGGTGAACTCCAGACGTCAACATCTGACTCTTGAATTTACCAACAAACATTTAGCCAATTGCTGCTGCACAGATCCCCTCTGTAACAATAGCCAAATTTAGTAATGTTATGAACTTATCCAAGTGGCACTATGGTTATGAATTATTATAGATGATAATTGACTATAGAAATGAATCTTTGTGGATTGATAGCACCAGCGTTTTATAATATTAAACGGACAAAGTGCCAGCACATAACGGTTTGGAACCGGGATCATATATTGTCTTTCTGCTGACTGTTTAGCACGCAATAAAAACACAACGTTTCGGTTCGAGACCCTTCTTCAGACTGATGGGAGATACATAGATAAGGAAGTGTAAGGTGTGAAAATAGGATAATGGGAATGGAGATCAAGGATCATTGTTTGCTCCATATCCATCCCATTCCCTGCATCTACATATGCCTGTGTGCTGAAGCAAAGCAAGAATTTAATTGTCCTATCAGGGGCACATGACAATAAACTCACTTGAACTATCCTAAAGTCACTTCAATAAAAGTCTTTCTCTTGATCCACATTCTTGTATGTAAGCTCCAGTTCACATTGTAAAGATTCCTTGCATATTCTCACTGAGCTCACAGTGTTTATTACCTTTACCCCAGACATTGCACAATTCTGCACAATTCTGCACAATTCTGCACAATTCTGCACAATTCTGAACTGCATGTTCATGGTGAGGAGAGGTTTGTGTGGTTCCCTCTTGTGGAAATGTAGGAACAGTGCAGACTCCACTCTGATCAGATGCCTCCATTTTCTCTCTGACTCTCGGCAGCCAGTATGCGAGAACCAGGATATGAATATTGATTTCTCTCACTTCAAGTAGTCCCGGCATTCTCTCTCTCTCCATCCCTCCCCCACCCAAGTTGCACCAGCTTCCCGTTTAAACCCAACAAACAGCTAAATAACAATGGCCTGTTTCCTTTATCAGTTACCTCTTTCATTCATTGTTCTTTATCTCTCCACATCACCGTCTATATCTCTCATTTCCCTTGTCCCTAACCAGTCTGAAGAAGAGCCTCGACCTGAAACGTCACCCATTCCTCTTCTCCAGAGATGCTGCCTGTCCCGCTGAGTTACTCAGGCGTTTTGTGTCTCTCTACGACAATCATAACATTGTCTTGGCGATCGCAACACCAGGGATATTTCCACTCAGATCGCTGCCATTCCCCTTCTGATGCCAACGTCTTAACCTGATACCTCTCTGGGAAAAGCAATCATTCAAAATGGCATGATTTGATTAAAAGTACGAAAGTATATACATGGCACCCTTCAGGGTGGTGATCAGCAGCATCTCATTATACATTGTTGGATTTGATCTGAGAAACAGGCCCTTCGGCCCACCAGGCCCATGCTGACCATCGATGATCATTGGTGAAATTGTCCCGAGTGTGTAGGGCAGTGTTAGTGCATGGAATGATCGCTGATTTTCACGGACTCTATCTCTAAAGCCTAAAGCAAACAGTTCTATTAATAGATCTATGTTTTCATTGGCTAAAATCCAAAATATAATGAAATGATAATTTGCCTACTTGCTTTAAGCTCACACAAACCATCCATTCTCAAGTCCACTGGACTGATGTGGAATCTGGCTCTAGATGTCCAATCTACAGTTGTTGAGTGGGGGGTAGGATTAGAATGGAAACACTGGAATGGTTGTGGAATGGTTGGGATTAACACGCTAATGGAATGGTGAAGAGTAGAGACAAATAGGGGTTGTCCAAGGGTAATCCAACCCTGTCCTATCCATGTACCTGTCTAACTGTTTCTTAAACATTGTGTTAGTCCTAGCCTCAACTACCTCCTCTGGCAGCTTGTTCCATACACCCAAGTCCCTTTGTGTGAAAAAGTTACCCCTCAGATTCCTATTAAAAAATGTCCCCTTCACATTAAACCTATGTCCTCTGGACCTCGATTCTCCTCCTTTGGTCGAGGGACTCTGTGCATCTACCCGATCTATTCCTCTCATGATTCTTCTCTTGGTTTAGTTTAGTTTATTGTCACGTGTGTCGAGGCACAGTGAAAAGCTTTTTTTGGCTAAATCCTCTCCCCAGTCAGCTGAGAAAACAAGTTGAGTTTTTGTTTAAGAAGGAACAGCAGATGCTGGAAAAATCGAAGGTGGACAAAAATGCTGGAGAAACTCAGCAGGTGAGGCAGCATCTGTGGAGCGAAAGAATAGGTGATGTTTCGGATCGAGACCCTTCTTCAGACTGAATTTTATTTTTTGGATGTTTTTAACCTGGACCAGTTAGAATCAAAAATCAATGCTTTTAAAAGATCCTCTCTCGCTGCCCGCCCTCTGTGATCTGAAGAAGGGTCTCGACCCAAAACATCGCCCATTCCTTCTCTCCAGAGATGTTGCCTGTCCCGCTGAGTTACTCCAGCATTTTGTGCATCTTCAGTAGACAGGGTCGCCAGTTTGGCGCCATTTCCAAGTCCCAGTTGTTGTAAATGCAGGGTGCTTGACCTGACCATGAAGGTCTGTTGTCCTGGCGGCGTTGCAGGGTCGGCCTGGCCAAGCTCCACAGCTGTAGGCCGCGTGCGGTCCACGTGCTCGGCCTCTTGGAGCGGCGCCCGGACCAGCCGAGCCTCAGGCTGCTGCAGGGCCTCTAGGCACCTGGTCTAATTGAGCCCCAGGCTGCTGCACGGCCTCCAGGCACCCGATCTAATTGAGCCCCAGGCTGCTGCACGGCCTCCGTGGTGAGGGGCAAAATTAATGGAGATGTGCGGTTTGTTTATTATACACAACATCTCCCACCCCCTCCCCCCCTCCCCCTCCCCCTCCACCTCCTCCCCCCCCCCCATGCTCATCTCCCTTCCCCAAGTTCCACATCTCCCTTTTACCCTCCCTCTTTCACCTCCCCCATCCCGTCCCCTTCCGCCCACATCCCTCATCCCTCGTCCAGCTTTCCATCTCACCCCTCTTCTCTCCTCTGACACCCTTCCTGATTAGTACGGGCAGTGGCGGGCTGGGTCTAAAAATATTGGTTACCAGGAAACAAAAGGGGCCCACTTCATCAGGGGCACGCTGACACCCTGGCCAGTCTGCCACTGAGTACGGGTGTCAGAGGTTATGGGGAGAAGGCAGGAGAATGGGGTTAGGATTTAGATAGATCAGCCATGATTGAATGGCAGAGTAGACTTGATGGGCCGAATGGCCTTTCTGCTCCTATCCCTTATGACCATTTGTCTCCGTTTCACCTGCAGCCTTTGTCACTTACTCCACCCATCTGCCCTCGCCTCCCCCACCCCCCCCCCTCGCCTGTATCCACCACTCACTCCCCAGGCTTTGTCCCACCCCCGCCTCTCTATTCCAACTATCTCCCCCCCCACAACTCCATCGGTCTGAAGAAGGGTCCCGACCCCAAAGGTCATCTGTCCGTTCCCACCACAGATGCTGCCTGACCCCGCTCTAAGTTCCTCCAGCACTTTGCGTTTTGCTCAGGATTCCAGCACCTGCAGTTCCTCACACCTCTTGCACAGCTGCAGGGGACTGGAATGATTGGATTGTGTACAAGCCTACACTGTGCAGTGATTCACTCCTCAACAAGAATGAAGTTGAACCTGCTCAACACAGCCCGCAACCCAGCCCCTTATTTGTGACCAGCAACATTTCAAAGCAGCTTTTCCTTTAAAAATTAGAATCGTTTCAGGCTGCGGAAAAAGGACCCAGGAAACAAGCGACTCTTGGGCAGAAACACATTGGAATATGCAAGATGGCTAAACAGATAGTGAAATATTGAGGTGAGAACCGTGAGTACGGGGGTGGGGCTCTAGTTACTGAGCCAGAGCAAGCTGCTCCTGTTGCTATCTGGCCAGTGCCTCTCTCCTGAGCTGATCACACCCTCACCCACCCACCCACAGACAGACAGACAGCAAAGAGTATCAGGTAGTTACCTTTCCTTTCATCGAGTCTCCCCCTTGTGAGTTGTGGGTGTCGATCATCAGACAGCTCAACATGGACAACAAGAAAATGGACAGAATTTCCCAAACAACCTCTCGGATCCCAAGACCCAAACTCTACGTGAATTCGATGCCATCGACCGTGCGCAGTTACACACGTCCCAGATATACCCACAGGTAGATATACATGTTGTAATTTGCCGATCACAGGATTGAGAAGTAATACAAGATGGGACGAGAGAGAGTGGTGTGCTGTCTTGTGTTTGCAGTCTTGAGCATTGTTTATTGTCTCGATTATAATCACGAGTCCTGATTGTTGTGGTCCAGAAATGAAACTGGCTTCAGTGGAGACACCAGACTATTACTTTGGTCAGATTCAGATGGATGGAGCTTTAAAGATTCTTGTTTACGGAACCATTTAATTTTCAATCAGAGATTAGTTTTGCGGAATAATAGTTAGGTCGATGCACACTATTTAGATATGTTTTTACACTTTACATTCTTGTCAAGGGATCATGTGATATGGGGGAAAAGGTAGGAACGGGGTACTGATTTTAGATGATTAGCCATGATCATATGACTCGAAGAGCCAAATGGCCTACTCCTGCACCTATTTTTCTATGTTTCTATGTAACTTTTCAAGAACTTTTATACAAACAAGAGCAGAGTTTAATGTTGAGGAGTGAGATTCTCTTGGCATCTGCTGTTCCTTCCTACACATTGAACTAGTCACTGCAGTACACGACACTGTCAGGTTCGGTGGCTATGTATTGACATTGTATGTTGTGTTGGAAGGAACTGCAGATGCTGGTTTAATCCGAAGATAGACACAAAAAGCTGGAGTAACTCAGCGGGCCAGGCAGCATCTCTGGAGAGAAGGAATGGGTGACGTTTCGGGTCGAGACCCTTCTTCAGACTGATTTAAGCAGTTCTATAATCTAAAGCGAGTGTCCTTAATTGTCATAAGTACCAACAACGGAACGATGAAATTCTTACTTGCAGCAGCGTAAATGACTGAAGCACAATCCTCATCAATAACATGATCAACAAAAACATTCAATAAATTAAAAATACCAATATTATTGCAAAATGCCAGAAGTCTCTAAAGTAACCAAGCCAGGTCATAGTTTATTAGCTGGTGTTTAATAGCCTGATGGTTGTTGGGAAGAAGCTGTTCTTCAACTTGGTTGTCACGGTTTTCAGACTCCTGTACCTTCTTCCCGATGGTAGCAGGTGTGAGATGAGAGCGTGGCCAGGGTGGTGTGGGTCTCTGATGCTGGCTGCCTTTATTAGGCAGTGACTCCTGTAGATCCCTGCGTTGGTGGGGAGGTCAGTACTGTGGTGGACCTTCGATGGTGGGGAAGTCAGTACTGTGGTGGACCGGCCAGTGTCCACTGCTGTTTGTAATGTTCCTCGTTCCTGGACGTTATACTGAAATGTTCTCACCCTGACACCTAGTCTCTGCTCGTTACTTTATTACCAGAGGGTTTAATCCATAGTTGAATTTTAGAATATAAGTTTTACAAAATTCACCACAGCAGGTCCGTCACTTCTTCTCACGGTAAAACTCTAACAATCTGTGATCCAGATGTTTGGAACAGTTGACGATGCCACATCTGGCTTCACACCGCTGGGACCTTTGACCCCCCAACCACACCCCTACCCCTGACCTCCTGGACACCATAACCCCTGACCTCCTGTATGCCTCTGACCGCTGCACAGACCTGACCCCTGGACACTGACCCCTGGACAGATCCGACCCCTGCTCCCTTTAACGCAAGGGGCCCTGGTTCCTGTGTCCCATTGAACCCATTGTTCCCTGTTCCGCAGCTCTCTTGAAACTTGCAGGAAAGATGAAACTTACTTGGAAAATATATTATATTGCCGTGTAACATCTTACAAAAATTAAAAATGATTTAAAATAATATCTGGAATCACTTCCAACAGTTCAGAAAAAGTGCCCATCCGCATCACCAGGTGTGTGGCACTAACGGAGACTTGCTGAGTTAGTTCCACTGCGTGATGTCGTGGGTTATGTCAGTAGGGCCATCATTGTAAAGGGGCAAGCGAGGAGTTTTGTTTTGTTTTGTTTCGGGACATCAATGATAATGAAAAGTTGCTGTGATTAAAATGAACGAGTTGTGGGCTGAGGTGTATTTACTGGAGAGAGTGTGAGTGGAAGATAGACACAGAATGCTGGAGTAACTCAGCGGGACAGGCAGCATCTCTGGAGAGAAGGAATGGGTGTATTGGTCCCTAGTTCTCTGAAGGCTGTGATAGGCGGGACGATGAAGATGGCATTTGGCAAGTTTGCCTTCATTGGTCTGGGCATTGACTACAGGAGTTGGGACAACATGTTACAACTGTACACAATGTTGGTGAGATCGCACCTGGAGTATTCTGTGCAGTTCAGGCCACCTTTAGTTTAGTTTAGCACGGGAACAGGTGATCAAGTCCATGCCGACCAGCGATCACCCGTTCACACTAGTTCCATGTCATCCTTGCCTTACACACTCGGGCCAATTTACAGATGGCTAATTAATTTATAAAACAGCCTTCTGCGGCACTGAGTTCCACAGATTCACCACCCTCTGACTAAAGAAATTCCTCCTCATCTCCTTCCTAAAGGAACGTCCTTTAATTCTGAGGCTGTGAACGGGGTCTGAACGTGGGCAGGTGAGACTTGGTCAGGTTGGCAACTTGGCCAGTATGGGCGTGTGGGGCTGAAGGGCCTGTTTCTGTGTTATAACATTGGTGACTGACTTTCTGCATATCCTGCAGCTGAGCAGGGTGCAGAGGTGAGCAGCGAGAGAGATTACTGATCTGGACTTGACTTATGCAAAGCTTTATTTTGAATGGAGGATAAATATCTCCTGCTTCCTGTTTTGTGGCCGGTGGCATTTGTGTCGTTGTTTTAACACGCTGCGAAAAGCATCGAAACTGTCGAACAATTCACTATTGTTCTGTTATCTTGCATGAAAATGAGGCAGCTTCGAACAAGATCCCGTGGACCCCTTGGCGAACGCTGAAACGTTTCTCATGCCTCATCCCAAAATATACAGCGATACCTGTCAGATTGGTGTTGTCATTGTCGATGGCACTTCAACTTGTTCATTCTAGCTGAGTTCTTTAATCCCCCCCACTTTCCTCTCCCCCCTGTCCCCTTCCACCCCATATCCTTCTCTCCAGCTTTACATCCTCCTCTCCTGATCTCACATCCATTTGTCCCCTTTCCCCTCCAGCCTTTGTCACTTACTCCACCCAGCTGCCTATCACCCCCCTTCACCGTATCCACCTATCACTTGTCAGGTTTTGCCCCACCCCCACCTCTCGCCTACTCCCTCAGTCTGAAGAGTCTTTTTCCTACCAATGTCACTCTTATCTTTTTTTTAACCTTAATTTTATCCATGTAATATCATTGCTGAAGTGACCCGTTGTCTTGTCAAACACATTTACAATACAATACAATTTATTTGTTGTCATTTGAACCCAGAGGTTCAAACGAAATTTGGTTTCTGCAGTCATACAAACAAGAAGAACCAAGACACAACACAATTTACACGAACATCCATCACCGTGAATCTCCTCCTCACTGTGATGGAAGGCAAAGGCTTATCTCATTGTATCGTTGACCCTGTGTTAACCTACGTGTGACAAATAAAAACTGAACAGAGAAATGTCCCGACCCAAAATGTCACCTGTTCATTCCCTCCAGAGATGCTGCCTGACCCGCTGAGTTACTCCAGCACTCTGTGAAACGTCCCCTATCCATGTTCTCCACAGATGCTGCCTGACCCGCTGAGTTATGGTGCAGCAGAATCTGTGGAGCTAAGGAAATAGGCAACGTTTCGGGCCGAAACCCTTCTGGAAATAGGCAACGTTTCGGGCTGAAACCCGGAAGGGTTTCGGCCCGAAACGTTGCCTATTTCCTTAGCTCCATAGATGCTGCTGCACCCGCTGAGTTACTCCAGCACTCTGTGAAACGTCACCTATCCATGTTCTCCACAGATGCTGCCTGACCCGCTGAGTTACTCCAGCACTCTGTGAAACGTCACCTATCCATGTTCTCCACAGATGCTGCCTGACCCGCTGAGTTACTCCAGCACTCTGTGAAACGTCACCTATCCATGTTCTCCACAGATGCTGCCTGACCCGCTGAGTTACTCCAGCACTTTCTCGCAGTTTCACTTCCTTATGCGTTCCATTTTGCTTTACCGTCATGTTTTGCTTGCTGTTTGTTACGGACCCACGAGAATTTTGGACCAAATGTCTGGAAAGAACAAATGTCAATGCAGACCAGGCCAATGCCTACAACAAGAAATAAATGGGTTATGTTGGTGCCTGGAACAGTTTATGATCCCAGCTGATAAAGAGGAAGTGAGAAATGTATGGAGAAACTATCTGTTTACAAGTATCTGTTTGATAATTTATGATATGAAAATAATGTAATTGTATCCCACAGAACAGCTTGGGGGTGGGGAAGGGGAGGGGTGGGGGGAATGGAGGGGAGGGGAGGGGGCAGGGGGCTACCAGACCACGGTCCCACACAGCCATTTACATGAAGTAACATCAGCTTCAGGAATATTGTTTAAAAGAACTTCGTGGCGCTATAAGGTGAAAAGATTTTAGTTTTGTTTTCAGTTTTTGAGATACAGCGTGGAAACAGGCCCTTCGGCCCACTGAGTCCGCGCCGACCAACGAACCTATCGCATTAACACTATCCTACACACACCTACGCACACTAGGGACTATTTACATTTATACCAAGCCAATTAACCTACAAACCCGCACGTATTTGTAGTGTGGGAGGAAACCGGAGAACCCGGAGAAAACCCACGTGGTCACGGGGAGAATCTACAAACTCCGTACAGACAGCACCCGTAGTCGGGATCGAACCCGGGTCTCTGGTGCTGCAAGCGCTGTAAGGCAGCAACTCTACCGCTGCGCCACCGTGTTGCCCGTAAAGACATCTGATGCCTGAATACATCAGGGGCATTGTTGTTGAGATAGCAGGGAGATCGGTCGTTGCTCTGTGAATTGGAAACCACTTGCATTTACCTGCGATGGAGTCATCTCCCTGCGTCTCTGTGCCCAGGCTACTGCAGGGTTTACAATCTGTGTTTTAGTTTCAGATTCCTGGTACCTCAACTATTGTATTTCTTGCATCCTGCTGTATATCGTCACCCTCTTGGGGATGGCAGTTCCACACATGGAAACACTAACTCACCTACTCCAGCATTTTGTGTCTGTCATCTGCTCAAAAATCCACCTTGTGTTCACACCTTGAGCAGCGCATGCTGACATTCAGTTTCATTTGTTGTATTTGTTTCATAAACATTGCGATGCTTTGAGACTTGGTGAACGGCTAGTTTACAGATATTTATTGAAAGTCAGGTGATGATTGTGTTCCTTGAAATTCCTCGAAGGGCCCTTTATGTGGTGGCTATTTGCATACCTTGAGTATGGAAGCAAAGAATTTCACTGTGGTTGTCACATGAGGCAATAAGGTGTTCAATTCCATTCAATGTTTGTGTCTGAGTCACTTCCTTTACGTTTCTCTGCGTTACAGGAGAGACCTGAGTCCATCCATTATGAGTGGGAATCAGGGGCAGAGGTTCCCGGAGCAGCCGTTTTCCGACTCTTCCAGCTGTCAGGATTCCCTGGACAACCAGTCACTGGAAGATTTCTGGTCGGAGGTGAAGCACATCAAGGAGAGCCGTGGGAGTGAGGCTGACGAGAGCAGTGATGTCAAAACCCCCGATGGTACGTTGTAGCGACAGAGTAGACCTGTGGTCGAGAGTCTGAAGATGGGTCCTGACCCAAAACGTCACCTATCCATGTTCTCCACAGATGCACAGATTTCAATATAATTATGGAGAGGGACAAAACTGGACCTAGGGTTGAGATTTTTGATTGGAGAAAGGCTAACTTTGAGGAGATGCGAAAGGATTTAAAAGGAGTAAATTGGGACAGTTTGTTTTATGGGAAAGATGTGGAAGAGAAATGGAGTACATTTAAAGGTGAAATTTTAAGAGTACAGAATCTTTATGTCCCTGTTCGGTTGAAAGGAAATCGTAAAAATTGTAAAGAGCCATGGTTTTCAAGGGAAATTGGACACTTGGTTCGGAAAAAGAGGGATATCTACAATAGTTATAGGCAGCATGGAGTAAATGAGGTGCTTGAGGAGTATAAAGAATGTAAAAAGAATCTTAAGAAAGAAATTAGAAAAGCTAAAAGAAGATATGAGGTTGCTTTGGCAAGTAAGGTAAAAGTAAATCCGAAGGGTTTCTACCGCTATATTAATAGCAAAAGGATAACGAGGGATAAAATTGGTCCATTAGAGAGTCAGAGTGGCCAACTATCTGCAGAGCCAAAAGAGATGGGGGAGATATTGAACAGTTTCTTTTCTTCGGTATTCACCAAGGAGAAGGATATTGAATTATGTGAGGTAAGGGAAACAAGTAGAGTAGCTATGGAAACTATGAGGATCAAAGAAGAGGAAGTACTGACACTTTTGAGAAATATAAAAGTGGATAAGTCTCCAGGTCCGGACAGGATATTCCCTAGGACATTGAGGGAAGTTAGTGTAGAAATAGCAGGGGCTATGGCAGAAATATTTCAAATGTCATTAGAAACGGGAATAGTGCCGGAGGATTGGCGTACTGCGCATGTTGGTCCATTGTTTAAAAAGGGGTCTAAGAGTAAACCTAGCAATTATAGACCTATTAGTTTGACGTCAGTGGTGGGCAAATTAATGGAAAGAATACTTAGAGATAATATATATAAGCATCTGGATAAACAGGGTCTGATTAGGAACAGTCAACATGGATTTGTGCCTGGAAGGTCATGTTTAACTAATCTTCTTGAATTTTTTGAAGATGTTACTCGGGAAATTGATGAGGGTAAAGCAGTGGATGTTGTGTATATGGACTTCAGTAAGGCCTTTGACAAGGTTCCTCATGGAAGGTTGGTTAAGAAGGTTCAATGGTTGGGTATTAATGGTGGAGTAGCAAGATGGATTCAACAGTGGCTGAATGGGAGATGCCAGAGAGTAATGGTGGATGGTTGTTTGTCAGGTTGGAGGCCAGTGACGAGTGGGGTGCCACAGGGATCTGTGTTGGGTCCACTGTTGTTTGTCATGTACATCAATGATCTGGACGATGGTGTGGTAAATTGGATTAGTAAGTATGCAGATGATACTAAGATAGGTGGGGTTGCGGGTAATGAAGAAGAGTTTCAAAGTCTACAGAGAGATTTATGCCAGTTGGAAGAGTGGGCTGAAAGATGGCAGATGGAGTTTAATGCTGATAAGTGTGAGGTGCTACATCTTGGCAGGACAAATCAAAATAGGACGTACATGGTAAATGGTAGGGAATTGAAGAATGTAGGTGAACAGAGGGATCTGGGAATAACTGTGCACAGTTCCATGAAAGTGGAATCTCATGTAGATAGGGTGGTAAAGAAAGCTTTTGGTGTGCTGGCCTTTATAAATCAGAGCATTGAGTATAGAAGTTGGGATGTAATGTTAAAATTGTACAAGGCATTGGTGAGGCCAATTCTGGAGTATGGTGTGCAATTTTGGTCGCCTAATTATAGGAAGGATGTCAACAAAATAGAGAGAGTACAGAGGAGATTTACTAGAATGTTGCCTGGGTTTCAGCAACTAAGTTACAGAGAAAGGTTGAACAAGTTAGGGCTTTATTCTTTGGAGCGCAGAAGGTTAAGGGGGGACTTGATAGAGGTTTTTAAAATGATGAGAGGGATAGACAGAGTTGACGTGGAAAAGCTTTTCCCACTGAGAGTAGGGAAGATTCAAACAAGGGGACATGACTTGAGAATTAAGGGACTGAAGTTTAGGGGTAACATGAGGGGGAACTTCTTTACTCAGAGAGTGGTAGCTGTGTGGAATGAGCTTCCAGTGAAGGTGGTGGAGGCAGGTTCGTTTTTATCATTTAAAAATAAATTGGATAGTTATATGGATGGGAAAGGAATGGAGGGTTATGGTCTGAGCGCAGGTATATGGGACTAGGGGAGATTATGTGTTCGGCATGGACTAGAGGGGTCGAGATGGCCTGTTTCCGTGCTGTAATTGTTATATGGTTATATGTTATATGGTTATATGCTGCCTGACCCGCTGAGTTACTCCAGCACTCTGTGAAACGTCACCTATCCATGTTCTCCACAGATGCTGCCTGACCCGCTGAGTTACTCCAGCACTTTGTCTTTTTCAGATGTATAAACGTCTTTGTGCAGCCCCTGATAACATCACCCATCACTGTTTGGTGTTGTGATAAAATTAAACTATATTATAAATGATGAACAATAAAAGTTTTAAAAACCCCGACTTGGCGGGTTGGTGCAAGTCTGGCCTTCAAAGAGGGGGGGACGGGCTGGTCAGTGTATGATGGAGTCCTCACTAACCCTTGCTCCATGATCACGGGGGTCATAGGTCATAAGGTCATATTTATGAAGTCAGAATCAGGCCATTCGGCCCATCAAGTCTACTCCGCCATTCAATCATGGCTGATCTATCTCTCCCTCCTAACCCCATTCTCCTGCCTTCTCCCCATAACCCCTGACACCTGCACTAATCAAGAATCTATCTATCTCTGCCTTAAATATATCCAAGGGTTAATCCAAGCCCACAAGTACTTTGCAACTGACCCAGAATCAATACAATCACATTTGTCCCCATTGACCCAAGTTAACTCCACTGAGACCAAGTGTGGTGAAGATGACTCTGGGCCTGGACTGTCTTTGTGAGTTGGCCCAGAAGGTGGCAGTAGAGAGGCACTGCTGCCTGTATGTGGCACTAGAGGCTCTACAATGTGGACCACCGCTGCCTGTATGTGGCCTGTGTGTAGCACCGGAGATAGGGTTGCCAACTGTCCCGTATTAGCCTGACATCCCGAATATTGGGCTAAATTGGTTTGTCCCGTACGGGACCGCCCTTGTCCCATATTTGACCGCTCCTACTAGGGTCGAAGGGACTGTCGGGTTGGAGCGCCGCGCCCGGCCCCGCCTCACCCGTCCCGACGTAGTGCAGCCCGTGGAGTGCAGCAGCAGCAACAGCAGCGCCTCGCCCGTGGCCCCGTCGGTCAGTTGGCAGCCCGGCCAGCTGTCCGACCTTAGGACCTTCGCTTACCGCCGACACCGCCACCACCCCTCCTTCTCATGGCCGATCATCGGTTCATGAGTTGGACGGGGTGCCGGACTTTGGCCTGGGCCAAAACTCCTCAGCTGGCCCGCCGGCTGGGCTTTGTGTGCAGTCCAGCACCCAGGCCAACTCATCATTCACCCAGTCACGCCCGAGTCGGTCAACGAATTGCTGTGGGGAATTTATCCCTTATTTTGACCTTTTGTCCAATATTTGGGAGTGAGAAAGTTGGCAATCCTAAGCAGAGACCAGGTACAATGTGAGCCTGTGCTGTGTGTGTGTGAAGCTTCTGTGACCTTCCTTTGACCTTGAGGTTTCACTCAGTGGCTCCAGCTTCCTCCTGCACACTGCGTAATGTGCATGTTAGTGGGCTATGCCTCTTGTCATGCCTTGCAGACATGCTTTCTATAGTTAAGCCCGCAAGCCCAGCTAACATCCTGGTGAATCTCTTCTACACCCTTTACATCCTACTTCATCTTATCGAGTCCACACACAAGATCTCGGCATCTGCACACAATGGTGTTTGTCTTTAAGAAGGAACTGCAGATGCTGGAAAATCGACGGTAGACAAAAATGCTGGAGAAACTCAGCGGGTGCAGCAGCATCTATGGAGTGAAGGAAATAGGCAATGTTTCGGGCAGAAACCCTTTGGGTTTCGACCCGAAACCTTGCCTATTTCCTTTGGGTTTCGGGACAAAACGTTGCCTATTTCCTTCGCTCCATAGATGCTGCTGCACCTGCTGAGTTTCACCAGCACTTTTGTCTACCATAGAAACATAGAAACATAGACAATAGGTGCAGGAGTAGGCCATTCGGCCCTTCGAGCCTGCACCGCCATTCAATATGATCATGGCTGATCATCCAACTCAGTATCCTGTACCTGCCTTCTCTCCATACCCCCTGATCCCTTTCGCCACAAGGGCCACATCTAACTCCCTCTTAAATATAGCCAATGAACTGGCCTCAACTACCTTCTCTGGCAGAGAGTTCCAGAGATTCACCACTCTCTGTGTGAAAAAAGTTTTCCTCATTTCGGTCCTAAAAGATTTCCCCCTTATCCTTAAACTGTGACCCCTTGTTCTGGACTTCCCCAACATCGGGAGCAATCTTCCTGCATCTAGCCTGTCCAACCCCTTAAGAATTTTGTAAGTTTCTATAAGATCCCCCCTCAATCTTCTAAATTCTAGCGAGTACAAGCCGAGTCTATCCAGTCTTTCTTCATATGAAAGTCCTGACATCCCAGGAATCAGTCTGGTGAACCTTCTCTGTACTCCCTCTATGGCAAGAATGTCTTTCCTCAGATTAGGAGACCAAAACTGTACGCAATACTCCAAGTGTGGTCTCACCAAGACCCTGTACAACTGCAGTAGAACCTCCCTGCTCCTATACTCAAATCCATGGTGTCTGTCTTGTCGCTTCTTGTGCTTCTTGTGCGTGGTGGTGGAAAGATTGATGGAACCAGGGCCGTGACGTGAACACTCTTTCCTTCACCCCTGCATCCTGCTAACTCCCCCCCGGTAGAATCAGTTTAGTTTATTGTCACGTGTACCGAGGTACAGTGAAAATCTTTAGTTGCGTGGTAACCAGTCAGCGGAAAGACAACACATGATTACAATCGAGCCGTTTACAGTGTGTAGATACCGGATAAAGGGAATAACGTTTAGTGCAAGATAAATAATAATAATAATATCTTTTATTGTCATTGTCACATAAGCGCAACAAGATTTGGTATGCAGCTTCCATCCGATGCCATAATGGTGGGCGGCGCGACTCTCGTCAGCAGCGGCCTCTGCAGTCCGTCTGCGTTTTTATTATTTTATGTCTATGTTTTTATGTAGTTTTTGTTATTTTTTGTTGGGGTATGTGTGTGGGGGGGGTGGGGGTGGTGTGGGGGGGGGGGGGGGGGGGGGGTAACTTTTAAATCTCTCCCTGCACGGGAGACCCGACCTTTTCTTTGTCGGGTCTCCGTTGTCGTTGGGGCTGCAACGAGGAGCGGCCTCCAACAGGAAGACCGGGGGCTGTGGTGCCGACTACTCACCTCACCGTCGCGGAGCTGGCCGAGTCCAGAGCGGGTGGAGCTGTGGTGGACGCTGCTGCGACGCGACCCCCGGAGCTTCGGTGGCTGCAACTGCGGGTTTGGCGGGCGGCACCGGGAGCCCGCGGGTCCCTGGAGGGAGACCGCTTTTCCGGGCTCCCGCAACGGCGACTTCTCCCGCCCGAGTTGCGGGGGGCTGCGAGCGCACGCCGGGGGCTCTAACACCAAGACCCGGTGTGTGACCTTGCATCACCTGGCGTGGCTTTAATGGCCGCGGGACAATTCGCCATCGCCCGCCGGGGGCTTTGACTTTGACTCTGACATCGGGGGGGGGGGGGGGGGGGGGGGGGGAGTGCAGTGGAGAGAAAAGTTTTTTTGGCCTTCCATCACAGCAATGTAATGGATGTTTATGTAAATTATGTTGTGTCTTGGGTCTATTTGTTTGTAATGTATGGCTGCAGAAACGGCATTTCGTTTGGACCTCAAGGGGTCCAAATGACAATAAATTGAATTGTATTGTATAAATAACTAATAAAATTTAGATTTAGATATAGATATCCCGAGAACATGGTTTGTAAAAGAACAGTAAAATAGTCAAAACAGTTCAAACAGACTAAAGTCCAGTAACAAAGATATTGCGAGGGTCTCCAATGAGGTGGATAGTAGTCCAGCACTGCTCTCTGGTTGTGGTAGGGTGATTCAGTTGCCCGATGGCAGCTGGGAAGAAACTGTCCACTTGTAACTGGGTGTCCGTGGGTGGGGGGAACGTGGACAGTGCGGTAAATTGTGATCTGTTTCACAGCTGAATGTTGCTCCCGTGTAGATGGAGATCTGGAGGTGGATTGGCTTCGCGACACAGGCTTGTCCACTCTTATCAACGACAATAGCCACGATGATGCCAGCCTGGTCCTGCTCTCCACCCTGACCCGTACACAGTCGGCTGCAGTGCAGCGCAGAGTGGCCAACTACACCTTGTCCTTGCGGGTCAAGAACAAGCAGCCGGTACGTGACGTCAGGGACATCTTTGCTGGCCCAAAGTTCTCGGTAAGTGGAAACAATCTTCATAAGTTCACAAGTTCCAGGAGCAGAATAAGGCCATTCGGCCCATCAAGACTACTCTGCCATTTAATCATGGCTGATCTACCTTTCACTCACAACTCCATTCTCCTGTCTGGGCCAATGGGTCATTGAGATCTCTCTGAGAATGTTTCCCTTTATCTCCCCAGCCACAGATTCTATCCCTGCTTTAATGATGGAACTGTCCTGGACTAAAACACTAAATGCTTTTGCAGTTCTTATTTATTTCACAAACTCGGTGCTGAGTTACTCCAGCACTCTGTGAAACGTCACCTATCCATGTTCTTCACAGATGCTGTCTGACCCGCTGAGTTACTCCAGCACTCTGTGAAACGTCACCTATCCATGTTCTCCACAGATGCTGCCTGACCCGCTGAGTTACTCCAGCACTCTGTGTCTGTCGTCAGTGCAGTTCCTTCCCACACATTCTTTCTGGGATTGTCTATTTCAGAGCCGGGACACAGAACCACGCGACCAGCATGGCTCCATTATTGACTCGTTGCAACAGAAACAGCATCTTCTCCCAGGGGAAGAGAAAGGGGAAGGTAAGTCTGGCTTTCGTCCAGTCCGTGGTTGATCGGGAAGCGATGCTTATCTCGTGATGGTGTTCAGGCTGGGCGTTACGTCCGCGCCCGGGGGGTACTAGAAAAAGGGCACCCTGCAGGATTTCCGCTGAGCTCCGCGGGGGGTGGTATGTATCCTCAATAGGGATTGTATTATAGTCATTTGAAAATTTAGATAATTTGGAGATTTTGTACTATGGTGATCGGTGAGTCACCATGGCTTTGTTTTGTAAATATTATTTTGTATCGTACTTGAATAATATTTTGATACAAAAACCCCAATAAATGTTGTAGAAGCAGCTCTAAATGGTTAAATGTCACGGGGTTGTTTTCTTTGCGACGTGAATTTGAGTTGAGTTTATTGTCACATGTACCGAGGTACAGTGAAAAGCTTTTGTTGCTTGCTATCCAGCCAGCTGAAAGACAACACATGATTACTATCGAGCCGTCCACAGTGTACAGATACAGGATAAAGGGATTGACGTTTAGTGCAGGATAAAGCCAGTAAAGTCCGATCAAAGACAGTCCAGGGGTACACGACACATTTGTTTATTAATCGTGCGAGTCGGCTCATTTATGTCCATGACTAAACCACTGAGTTGAGGGATGAATGTTGAGCATTTTACATTTGATCATGGAACGAGTGCTTCTTTCTTTCTGCAGCTTGCTCTGATGATCACGAGATTCCATCGCCAACACAGTGTAATCTTTCCAAAGAAGAGATTGTGCTATTTCATGTTTCTTATTCTGAACAAGCACAAATTTTCCGAGACGATCGCTGGCGAAAGAAAATGTCACGAAAGCAAAACAACGACGTGGATTTGCCCGTAAGTATTCGTTGTGATTTTCCATCTCCCTGTTCAGAAATCAGGCAAAACTTAGACCTTCTCGTTTTCACCCAACAAACAGCGACCAATTATCATCGTTACTTTTGTGCATATCTTTCATTCATTGTTCTTTGTCTCTCGACATCATCGTCTATATCTCTCTTTTCTCTAACTAGTCCGGAAGGGTCTCGACCCGAAACGTCACCCATTCCTTCTCCCCAGAGATGCTGCCTGTCCTTTGAGTTACTCCAGCTGTTTGTGTCTATCTTGGGTTTAAACCAGCATCTGCAGTTCCTTCCCACACGTTAGATGTTATCACCTCCGTACTGAGAAGCTGAACATTGTTTTACGCCTAAAGAAGGGATATTTGTGAGAACATTATTTCCTATTTCTTGCGTGTGGCGTGCACAGCCTAAATTTGTAGGACAACTTGTTCTATTTGATCGTATTTGATTGTGCACGGGTTGATTGCATTCATCAAAACAGGGCGGACCACGTGAAGGTTGCAAAGAAGAAGTCGACGAAGAGGATTTCTGAATCACATCTCACCAGGAATGAATGTTCACGCTCGAGTGAACACGGAGTTATGGACATCTATTCCTGGTGGGATGCCAGTCAGAAGTTATTGTCATTATCATCACCTCATTATCATATCCTATCCAAACAAATATGTGTACATCAACAGTGTTTAATTGTCGGTTACCAGCAACTGAACAATGAGATTCTTACTTGCTGCAGCTCTGAGGCAAAAACACATAGATGAATAATATAATGATCAATAATACAATAGATTGATAGCCATAATACGAGGTAAACATAATAGTTCAAAGGTCAGTCTTTAGTGCAACAGTCCATAGACCCACTGAGTTACTTCAGCTTTTTATATCTATCTCGTCCATAGAAGACCACAGTTGCTGAGGTTAGTGTTGTGCAGTGTTCAAGAGCCTGATAGTTGATGGGAAGAAGCTGTTATTAAATTTAATGCATTTGGATAAGGCCATGTTGTCATTATTTTCTCATCCATCTGTAAGGCAGAAACTTGTTGAAAAGCATTCTTTCCAAAGGATGAGGTAAAGGCCAAGGAGAAATACCTGAGGCAGACACAGAGTGCTGGAGTAACTCATCGGGTCAGGCAGCATCTGTGGAGAACATGGATAGGTGACGTTTCACAGAGTGCTGGAGTAACTCATCGGGTCAGGCAGCATCTGTGGAGAACATGGATAGGTGACGTTTCATAGAGTGCTGGAGTAACTCAGCGGGTCAGGCAGCATCTGTGGAGAACATGGATAGGTGACGTTTTGGGTCGGGACCTTTCCTCAGATAGAAAGTGGTTTGTGCACCAGCTTGGGTTTAGAGGGGACCTCATTGAAATGTACAGAATAGTGAAAGGCCTGGATAGAGTGGATGTGGAGAGGATGTGTCCACTAGTGGGAGAGTCTCGGACTAGAGGTCAAAGCCTCAGAATTAAAGAACGTTTTTTTAGGAAGGAGATGAGGAAGAATTTCTTTAGTCAGAGGGTGGTGAATCTGTGGGATTCTTTGCCACTGAGGCTCCGAAGGCCAAGTCAGTGGATATTTTTAAGGCAGAGATAGATAGATTCTTGATTAGTACGGGTGTCAGAGGTTATGGGGAGAAGGCAGGAGAATGATGTTAGGAGGGAGAGATAGATCAGCCTTGATTGAATGGTGGAGTAGACTTGATAGGCTGAATGGCCTAATTCTGCTCCTATCCCTGTGGCCCCACCGAGCACTGTTCCGCATCCCAGCTGCCCTGTCACCAGTGGCCAGTTTAGCTTTGGAGGGACATGGGCCAAACGCGGGCAGGTGGGATGAGTGTAGATGATGCATGTTGGCCGGCGTGGGAAGGTCCTGTTTTGATGCCGTGTGACTCTATGGACGGAGCCGATGTGGATTCTCTTTCATTGCGCTGCCTCTTGCTAATGTACACTGTGATGCTGCTTTTAACAGCAATACAGAATACACAGGAACAAACTGGGAACGACCAGAATGGAGGATCTGTCAGAGCTGGACATGAAGAAGGTTCGCACTCTGGCGCTGATCGAGCTCACCGCCCTCTTCGATGTCTTGGACATGGAGGTGAAGCGGCAGAAAACCACAAAGGTGAAAGTGCAGGGTAGGTGCGGAGGTGAACGGTAAACATATTGGGGACTGGCTGAGTTGCCATTAGTGTCTAACTCGGACAGACCGCAGCACTAATGCAGCCTTTGTTTCTGACAGAAAATAAACTATTTGGTGTGTCTCTTGCCCAGCTGATTGAGAATGATCAGAAGATTGCCCCCTGTACCAAAGTTCCTCTCTTTCTCAAAAAGGTGGGTCCCACTGTCAGATCGTGCGTTTCAAAACTAAATAACCGCTCTATCTTGTTGATGGAATATTAAAGTTCCAAGTGGCTGGGAAAACCTCAAAGTGAATGGCCTTGTGTATCAACAATTACATTCGGCAGTCCATCAAACTGACTTGAAACTTGAGACATATAAAATTCTTAGAGGATTGGACAGACTAGATGCAGGAAAAATGTTCCCGACGTTGGGGGAGTCCAGAACCAGGGGTCACAGTTTAAGAATAAGGGGTCGGCCATTTAGGACTGAGATGAGGAAAAACTTTTTCACCCAGAGAGTTGTGAATCTGTGGAATTCTCTGCCACAGAAGGCAGTGGAGGCCAATTCACTGGATGTTTTCAAGAGAGAGTTAGATTTAGCTCTTAGGGCTAATGGAATCAATGGACATGGGGGAAAAAGCCGGAAAGGGGTACTGATTTTGGATTATCAGCCATGATCATATTGAATGGTGGTGCTGGAATGAAGGGCCGAATGGCCTCCTCCTGCACCTATTGTCTATGTTACTATGTTTCTAAGATAAAGGGTGGCAGGGTGGAGCAGCGGTAGAGTTGCTGCCTCACAGTACCAGAGACCCAGGTTTGATCCTGTCTGTCCGGAGTTTGTACTTTCTCCCCGTGACCTGCGTAGGTTTTCTCTGGTATTCTCCCGCACTCCATAGACGTACAGGTTTGTAGGTTAATTGGCTTGGTATTATTGTAATTTATCCCTGGTAAGTAGGGTAGTGTGTATCGCTGGTCAGTGCGGACTCAGTGGGCCGAAGGGCCTGTTGCCATGCTGTATCTCTAAACTAAACTAAACCAAAATCACTTAAATACAAAGTGTTCAAGTGAGTTTATTGTCATGTGTCCCTGTATAGGACAATGAAATTCTTGCTTTGCTTCAGCACACAGAACATAGTAGGCATTTACTACAAAACAGATAAATGTGTCCATATACCGTGATATAAATATATACACACATGAATAAATAAACTGGTAAAGTGCAAATAACAGAAAGTGGTTATTAATAATCAGAGTTTTGTCCGAGCCAGGTTTAATAGCCTGATGGCTGTGGGGAAGTAGCTATTCCTGAACCTGGTTGTTGCAGTCTTCAGGCTCCTGTACCTTCTACCTGAAGGTAGCAGGGAGATGAGTGTGGGCCAGGATGGTGTGGGTCTTTGATGATACTGCCAGCCTTTTTGAGGCAGCGACTGCGATAAATCCCCTCGATGGAAGGAAGGTCAGAGCCGATGATGGACTGGGCAGTGTTTACTACTTTTTTGTAGTCTTTTCCTCTCCAGGGCGCTCACATTGCCGAACCAAGCCACGATGCAACCGGTCAGCATGCTCTCTACTGTGTACCTGTAGAAGTTAGAGAGAGTCTTCCTTGGCAAGTACTTCAAACCTTTCTAAGTTAGAACTTCATGACATAATGTGTAGGAAGAAACTGCAGATGCTGGTTTACACTGAAGATAGACACAAAGTGCTGGAGTAACTCAGCAGGACTGGGCAGCATCTCTGGAGAGAACAAATTCAGTGACGTTTCAGGTTGAGGTTCTTCAGAGTCTGAAGAAGGGTACTGATCCAAAAGTCACCCATCCCTTCTCTCCGGAGGTGCTGCCTGTTCCGCTGAGTTACTCCAGCACTTTGTGTCTATCTTCAGTGTAAACCTACACATTATGCATGAAGTTCTAACTTAGAAATGTTTGAAGTATTTGCCTGAATATTAAACGTCTGGAATACTAACAGCATATTAACATGTGCTTGGGTTAACTCCTTGGACAGAAGGAATTGTCAATGACAGTCTTTAACAAGACAAAGCTAATTCCATTCCCCCCACAGTTGCTGTGCTGTTTGGAAGATAACGGTTTGGAAACGGAAGGAATTCTTCGCATTTCAGGGTCTCTTGCAAGAATAAAGGTACTATTGTTGAACGGGGGGAAATGGTCTACAATAAACTTAAGTTTCTAACTATTATTTAAAATTACCAATTATTATTTAAACTACCAACATATCATTTTTCCATGAGTACCATTCAGCTGTCGTATTGCCCAACTATTGATCTTGTTCTGCTTTGCCCACAGAGCTTGCAACAAGAGCTTGAATCAAATTTTTACCAAAATAATTTTGACTGGAAGAAAGTTCAGCAAAATGACGGAGCGGGCTTATTGAAGATGTTTATTCGTGAAATGCCCTATCCCTTGTTGACCACAGAGTATGTGGCAGCCTTTGCAACAGTCAGGAGTAGGTCCTTTTTCATTCTTTGATTTTTGTACAGATTTCATCCATGCGAGGCAGAGTGTAGAATTCAATTCTGATTAGTTGAAGGATGATTCCTGGGCTTGTGGGCTTGAGTGGTTGGGAGAGGTTGGATATGCTGGGACCTTTATCTATGGAGCGTAGGAGGCTGAGGGTGACCTTTAGTTTAGTTTAGAGATACAGAGCGAAAACAGGCTCTTCAGTCCACCGAGTCCGTGCCGACCAGCGATCCCGCACATTAACATTATCCTACAATAGGGACAATTTTTACATATATATATACCAAGCCAATTAACCTGCAAACCTGAAGAAGGGGAATCAGTGCACCCGGAGAAAACCCACGCAGGTCACGGGGGGAACGTGCAAACTCCGTACAGACAGCACCCGTAGTCAGGATCGAACCTGGGCCTCAGTTGCTGTGAGGCAGCAACTCTACCCTTTGCACCACCTTTATTGAGGCATGCAAGAATTTTCTCCAGTAATTTCCCTACAAATGGCAGAAGGGTCTCTGGCGTGGAGTTGCCCAGCTTCTCCCCAATAACCTTTGTTTAAATAAAGGAACAACATTCACCATCATTCAATGTTCTGGTCCTTGACACAAACATCTCTGCTGTGCTCCCAGCTCTCTCCTCCTTAGCTCCCACTGCACCAGCGGTAGACCTCACCTGAGCAGAAACATCTGAAATGCAGCTAGACACATATGTCACTTTCAACAGGACTTGGAGAAGAGAGGGAATGAATGAGAATGAATGGATGATCTACCAAGTTGCTGAGATGGGCATGCTTGGTTTAACGGGTCTGGACTGTGTGGAGCCATTGTCTAAACACATGCTTCCATTAAATAAAGCAACACCACAGCAAACAAAACTTTGATATCTCATTCCCTCCTTCTGTTATACGGTTGGTAGATCTGGCAACAACTTTTTCTTTTCCACAGATTTCACCGACCAGATACAGATGATCCATGCTCTGAATCTCCTGGTGGTGATTCTGCCCGATGTATACCAGGCCACGTTAAAGGTAGGATTTAACATGGAAGGAAAGGATTCCATGCCCAAACCATGACCTTGGTAGCGTGATATCTGTAATACAGTGTCGTGTATAAACGTCACCTATTCCTTCGCTCCATAGATGCTGCCTCACCCGTTGAGTTTCTCCAGCATTTTTGTCGACCATCGTGTATTACTTTGTCTGTTATGAAGTAAATTAACAAAAACTATACTTGTCACCTTCGAAAGAAAGTGACTTTATCAACATTGTAACTGATTATAACAAGAGGGGTTGAGTATAGGAGCAAAGAGGTCCTTCTGCAGTTGTACAGAGCCCTAGTGAGACCACACCTGGAGTATTGTGTGCAGTTTTAGTCCCCTAATTTGAGGAAGGACATTCTTGTTATTGAAGGAGTGCAGTGTAGGTTTGCAAGGTTAATTCCCGGGATGGTGGGACTGTCATATGTCGAGAGGATGGAGCAGCTGGGCTTGTATACTCTGGAGTTTAGAAGGATGAGAGGGAATCTCATTGAAACATATAAGATTGTTAAGGGCTTGGATACGCTAGAGGCAGGAAACATGTTCCCGATGTTGGGTGAGTCCAAAACCAGGGGCCACAGTTTAAGAATAAGGAGTAAGCCATTTAGAACGGAGACGAGGAAACACTTTTTCTCAAAGAGAGCGGTGAGTCTGTGGAATTCTCTGCCTCAGAGGGGGGTGATGCCGGTTCTCTGGATGCTTTCAAGAGAGAGCTAGATAGGGCTCTTAAAGATAGCGGAGTCAGGGGATATGGGGAGAAGGCAGGAACGGGGTACTGATTGGGGATGATCAACCATGATCACATTGAATGGCGGTGCTGGCTCGAAGGACTGAATGGCCTACTCCTGCACCTATTGTCTATGTTTCTCTGTATTTAACCTTTTGCTAAACTCTACAAGAACAGAGTGACGGCTCTGACATCCATGTTCGATTACATTGGAGAACAAAATAACAACCTTCAAAAAGGTAACAACAAATACATTTAAGACCATAAGGTCATAGGAATAGGAGTAGAATTAGGCCATTCGGCCCAGCATGTCTACTCCGCCATTCAATCATGGCTGATCTATCTCTCCCTCCTAACCCCATTCTCCTGCCTTCTCCCCATAACCTCTGACACCCGGACTAATCAAGAATCTATCTCTGCCTTAAAAATATCTACTGACTTGGCCTCCACAGCTGTCTGTGGCAAAGAATTCCACAGATTCACCACCCTCTGACTAATTACAGTAAACTTTTTTAATTTTGTCCTACACTGTTCTGTATTCTATAAATTGAGGGAAAGGAAGGCAGTAGAGTAGAGAGTGGACAGACACAGAGTGCTGGAGTAACTCAGCGGGTCAGGCAGCATCTGTGGAGAACATGGATAGGTGACTTTCACAGAGTGCTGGAGTAACTCAGCGGGTCAGGCAGCATCTATGGAGCTAAGGAAATAGGCAACGTTTCGGGTCGAAACCCTTCCGGGTTTCGGCCCGAAAAGTTGCCTATTTCCAGAAGGGTTTCGGCCCGAAACGTGGCCTATTTCCTTCGCTCCATAGATGCTGCTGCACCATATCTCAGTGGGCCAGGCAGCATCTGTGGAGAACATGGATAGGTGACGTTTCACAGAGTGCTGGAGTAACTCAGTGGGTCAGGCAGCATCTGTGGAGAACATGGATAGGTGACGTTTCACAGAGTGCTGGAGTAACTCAGCGGGTCAGGCAGCATCTGTGGAGAACATGGATAGGTGACGTTTTGGGTTGAGACCCTTCTTCAGAGTAGGGAGTGGAGATGGGTTAGCTGAGGCTCATTGAGGTAGCTGGGGGAGTAGGGGGGCAATTGTGAATTTTACAATGAACCTGTCAATGACATGGTTTAAAATATTACACCTTCAATATTGCTCACTATTAGTAAGGCATCTGTAACGCACCAGCAGATAAACACATGGTTCACCGTGCAAACGTACAGAGTCCAGGGCAACCATTTATTCAATCCCTCCTCCCCATCTACAAGTATTGGTTTTAACCCCAGCGTAATGATCTGTGAACTTTGACAAGAACAGGTGTATGAAATCATGAGCTACGGTGATGGGGAACTGGCCATAATAGTTGTATATTTATAACAGGCAGTGCTGGAGACCATGTCTGCATAGTGTTGTTGTAGAACTTCCTGTATGATCTTCACTTTAAAAGTACTTGCCCATCCTGAGAGCGTGAATTGGGAGAAATGTTCTCTCTGGAGATAGTGGGCTAATAAAGTATTACTGTTGATCTGCAGAAGGGGAGTGAGTGGATGCACATACCATGGGGGTTCAGCAGATGGCTCGTACAATAACAGTCTCATTCCTCCACCTTGCCTTTGTATGGAGCTTATTTGCCATGGTCACAGAATCAATTTCCCTCCTGGGATGAAGAAAGTTCTATCAATAGACAATAGACAATAGACAATAGGTGCAGGAGTAGGCCATTCGGCCCTTCAAGCCAGCACCGCCATTCAAAGTGAACATGGCTGATCATTCCCAATCAGTACCCCGTTCCTGCCTTCTCCCCATATCCCTTAACTCCACTATCCCTAAGACTCTATCTAGCTCTCTCTTGAAAGCATCCAGAGAACCTGCCTCCACCGCCCTCTGAGGCAGAGAATTCCACAGACTCACAACTCTCTGTGTGACAAAGTGTTTCCTCGTCTCCATTCTAAATGGCTTATCCCTTATTCTTAAACTGTGGCCCCTGGTTCTGGACTCCCCCGACATCGGGAACATGTTTCCTGCCTCTAGCGTGTCCAATCCTATCGTAAAACCAACCAGCGACTGTTGCGTGAATAACCAACTCTCCCCCCTGTTCTAGTTGCTGCTGGAGTTCCTGCGCAAAGTGATTGAGAAGGAGCAGAAAAACAAGATGAATCTCTGGAATGTTTCCACCATCATCGCCCCCAACCTCTTCATGCACAAAGGAATCGCCAACAAGATGCCGGAGGGGAACGAGAAGCAGCAGGCGGAGCAAGCCGCCAACGTTGTCCGCATGCTGATCCACTACCAGGATCTGCTCTGGACGGTACGCTGAGTTTGTCCGACTCAACATTTCATTTACGGCTCTCTCTGTGCAAAGAGAAGTGTTAATTACTTGTCTATATCGGGACTGATTACAAATGCTCCCACATACTGCAGTGTGGCACCAAGACCAGGTGTACCCCGACACTCAATGGGGGAGAACTTCAGCTGCCTGCCAGACCTAACACGAGGAACTGCAGATGCTGGCTTACCAAAAAAAATGCACAAAGTGCTGGAGTAACCCAATGGGTCAGGCAGCACTAGGAGGACATGGATAGGGGGCGCTGTCCTGTGCACGGCTGCCCAGCCAGCAGCTGTTTGTCTTTTCATCCTTTATTTTTATTTTAAGTTAGTTAAAGTGTTTTGTTGGAGGTCTAGACTTTTTTATGTGGGGGGTGGGGGGGGGGGGGGGGGGGGGGGGGGGGGGAAGGGGGGAAACTACCTTTCAGGGTCCCTACCTGGTCGGAGAGGCAGCTTTTCTCCGGGCTGCAGCTTCGACCCGTCCTCGCGGCCTACCAGCGGGCCTGGAGCGGCGCTTCCTGTCGGGGACCGCCCAGAACCACGGCTTTCGGCGGCGGCACAGCGCTGGGGCGCTATCGCGGAGCGGGCGATGCCTTGCCTGGGTCGCCGCGCTGGAGCTCCGGTGAGCAGAGACCGCCGGGAACAACATCGCGGAGCTGCGGGTCTGAGGAGCGACCAGCTGCGGGCGGCGGCGCTGACTTTACACCGGGAGCCTGGGATCTCGCGACGAGATCGCCAGTTGTGCAGCTCCAACCTGCGCGGCCTTGTTGGCTTCGGAAGCCGCGGCCTCCAGTACGGAAGCGGCCGTTCCAGGTGTCCCAAGCCGCTGGGAGGACTCTCCCGACGCCGGAGCAACATCACCCGGCGAGAATGGCCTGGAACATCGGGCCTCCGTAGAGGCAACTGTGGAGGCCTCAATGGGCCCGACTATGGGTGAACTGGGGTTGGGGACTGGACTTTGTGCCTTCCCTCATGGTGGGAGCCATTGTGGGGGGATGTTCTGTGTTAAGACTCTCATTGGTGTTATGTCTGTATTCTTTTTTTGTGTGCTGCAAAATGGCAAAAAGATTCAAACAAGGGGACATGACTCGAGAATTAAGGGACTGAAGTTTAGGGGTAACATGAGGGGGAACTTCTTTACTCAGAGAGTGGTAGCTGTGTGGAATGAGCTTCCAGTGAAGGTGGTGGAGGCAGGTTCGTTTTTATCATTTAAAAATAAATTGGATAGTTATATGGATGGGAAAGGAATGGAGGGTTATGGTCTGAGCGCAGGTATATGGGACTAGGGGAGATTATGTGTTCGGCACGGACTAGAAGGGTCGAGATGGCCTGTTTCCGTGCTGTAATTGTTATATATGGTTATTTCACTTCACTACACCTGGGTGTATGTGAATGTGACTAATAAAATACCTTTGATACCTTTGATAGGGGGTGTTATGGATCAAGGGTCCTGACCTGAAACTTCACCTATCCGTATTCTCCAAGGATGCTGCCTGACCCGCTGAGTTACTCCAGCACTTTGTGCGTTTATTTCTAACTCGAACAACAGTCAGCCCTGTAGTCCAGTCTCCCGGACACGTCCCAGATTGAAGGGGAACTTGTGTGTGTATTACTATAGTGGGAGCGGAGAGCTGGCCCCTGATGCTGGGAGCCAAGTACCCATGAATAGAAGCAAATATTCAAACTGAAACGTGACTGATAAACGCTCTGCTCCAGATAAATAAAAGTATATTTTATGTTTTTAGATTCAGGTTATTTTGGAAATGAAATACATAGAGATTACATTTGTGATTGAGCCAAATTTGCCAGATTCTCCATGTTTGTTTAGAATGCAGGTGGAACATGGGGGTGAGGGACGCAGATGGCTAGAGCTACAGGGAGAGGTTGGATAGGCTGGGACTTTATTCGTTGTAGTTTGGGAGACTGATGGGTGACCTTATGGAGGTGAACAAGATCATGAGGGGCACAGATAAAGTGAACGCTCACTGCCTTTATCCCAGCATAGAAGATTGGAAAACTACTGGGCAGAGGTTTAAGGTGAGAGGGGAGAGATTTAAGAAGCATCTTTTCCACTCAGAGGGTAGTCCATACCTGGAATGAGCTGCCAGAGCGAGCTATCGAAGCAGATTACAATGTTGATGTTTAAAACGCATTTGGACAGATATGTGGATGGGATGTGGGCCTAATGCAGGTTAATGGGACTAGCCCAGTATGCCCACTTGGCTGGCATGGACAAGGTGGGCCGAAGGGCCTGTTTCCATGCTGCACTGCTCCCTGACTGTGTTCTCCCAATTATTTTGTACGTTAGGTTCCGTGCTTCCTTGTGGCGCAGGTGAGGAAGCTGAATGAACAGAGCAGGAAGCACGATAAACGCATCAAGAACCTGCTGAAGAAGATTCACGTGGACAAGCACGAAAGACAAGTTTCAGAGGTGTGTATGTACAGTATGGGTCTTTAGCCTTTAGAGATACAGCGCGGAAACAGGCCCTTCGGCCCACCGGGTCTATGCTGACCTGCGATCACCCCTGTACACAGACATTATCCTACACACTAGGGACAACTTGCAATTTACAGAAAGCGATTAACCTACAAACCTGTACGTCTTTGGAGTGTGGTAGGAAACCTGAGCACCAGGAGAAAACCCACAAAGTCACGGGGAGAACGTGCAAACTCCGTACAGACAGCGCCCGTAGTCAGGATCGAGCCCGGGTTTCTGGTGCTGTGAGGCAGCAACTATACCGCTGTCATAAGGTCATAAGTGATAGGAGCAGAATTAGGCCATTCGGCCCATCAAGTCTACTCTGCCATTCAAGCATGGGTGATCTATCTCTCCCTCCTAACCCCATTCTCCCCATAATCCCTGACACCCGTACTAATCAATAAGCTATCTATATCCCTGTCTTTAAAATATCCACAGCCTTCTGTGGCAAACAATTCCACAGATTCACCACCCTCTCACTAAAGAGCCGTGCTGCCCCCCAGTGGCCGTGGCAGTGAGCTGTCCACTGTAGTTGGGCCCATGGTGCCGTGGCTGGTTGGAGCAGGCATGGGCATCTTGGGGACAGGGGACAGGGGACAGGCTCAGTCTGGTGGCAAACACAATTCATCTCATTCGCTGCAGCTTCTCAAACAGTGGGACTAAATGAAATATTATTTTTCCCTACTCTAGCACCAGTGTAACAAAGGAATAAAAATCCAAGCTCCACGTCTACTGAAGGGAAACATGGATATCCAATTGGATCCCGATACCACAACTCGGGATCTTGTCCAGCAGTTTCGGAAGAAATTGGACTGCAGTAACTGGACTGTTGAAAACACTGCACTTACAAACCGGTAACTGATCTTCCATTCATGGCACGAAAATTAATGTCAATTCATAACTGTTTAATTATCATGTCACTCGGCTTGTACTCGCTAGAATTTAGAAGATTGAGGGGGGATCTTATAGAAAAGTACAAAATTCTTAAGGGGTTGGACAGGCTAGATGCAGGAAGATTGTTCCCGATGTTGAGGAAGTCCAGAACAAGGGGTCACAGTATAAGGTTAAGGGGGAAGTCTTTTAGGACCGAGATGAGAAAAACATTTTTCACACAGAGAGTGGTGAATCTCTGGAATTCTCTGCCACAGAAGATAGTTGAGGCCAGTTCATTGGCTATATTTAAGAGGGAGTTAGATGTGGCCCTTGTGGCGAAAGGTATCAGGGGGTATGGAGAGAAGGCAGGTACAGGATACTGAGTTGGATGATCAGCCATGATCATATTGAATGGCGAATGGTGCAGGCTCGAAGGGCTGAATGGCCTACTGCTGCACCTATTTACTGTTTCTATGTTTACTGACTATGGAACAGTTACATTCTTACTTGCTGCATCTTCATCGGCTCATAAATTCAATAACACACAGATATATATATAGTAATCAATATTAACCATTAATATCCAGAATACTACGTAACCATAATATTGCAAAAACAAACTCCGTAATGCAACCAAATACACTCCATAGAAGATCATAGTTGTTGAGGTTATGGAAGTGCAGATGCTGGATTAACTCAGCGGGTCAGGCAGCATCTGTGGAGAACATGGATAGGTGACGTTTCACAGAGTGCTGGAGTAACTCAGCGGGTGCAGCAGCATCTATGGAGCTAAGGAAATAGGCAACGTTTCGGGCCGAAACCTTCTGGGTTTCGGCCCGAAACGTTGCCTATTTCCAGAAGGATTTCGGCCCGAAACGTTGCCTATTTCCTTAGCTCCATAGATGCTGCTGCACCATAACTCAGCGGGTCAGGCAGCATCTGTGGAGAACATGGATAGGTGACGTTTCACAGAGTGCTGGAGTAACTCAGCGGGTCAGGCAGCATCTGTGGAGAACATGGATAGGTGACGTTTCACAGAGTGCTGGAGTAACTCAGCGGGTCAGGCAGCATCTGTGGAGAACATGGATAGGTGACTTTCAATGTACACGTGACACTAAACTCAACTTTCACCAACAAACAGCTAACACTAGCTGCTCGTTTTTTCCTTTACCATCATTACTTTTTTACATATCTTTCATTCATTTGTTCTTTATTTCTCTACATCATCGTCTATATCTCTCGTTTCCCTTATCCCTAACCAGTCTGAAGAAAGGTCTTGACCCATTCCTTCTCTCCAGAGATGCTGCCTGTCCCGCTGAGTTACTCCAGTTTTTTGTTTCTATCTAAACTAAACTGATGATCCATTCTGAATGTATCAGGTCCAGACCACTGCTCCCACCAGCAAGTAACAGGAGGCAGTTTCAGTCAATGCTTGGAAGTCATCATTTGGTGGTTGGCAAAGTGTCTGAGGTTACTACTCAATACTCCACTGAATCTACCATGTAGGACCTTTGCTTTGGATATGATACTGCTGAGGTTTTGCAGCAAATTCTTTCATTATAGAAAGATATTTACACTGACACAGTACCATATCTTGCCGATAAATACCCAGCATTAATTCACACTTGATTGTACATTTAAAATATTCTGCATGGTAAATGCAAACCTTCTGCCCTTCTACGCTGCAGAGTCAATGTCAAAGTCAATTTTATTCATCACTTACGCCCGAAGGTGCAGTGAAATGAATTTGTCAGCAGCGATACTTAAAAAGGACACACAATACACAATAGAATTTAACACAAACATCCACCAAAACATTCTTCACTATGGTGGAAGGCAACACAGTTCAGCCAGTCCTCCTTTGTTCACCCGTGGTCGAGGCCATGAACCCTCCGTAGTCGCCACTATGGACGGCCCGATGTACAGGCCCTCTCGTCTGGATGATCAAACCTCCGACGTTGGGTCGGTCGAACACACAAGGAACAGACTCACCAGAAGGTGTTTGCACGCTGTGACCTGATGTGGGCTCCTTTATACTAATATTATTCAAATTGCTATTTTTAACACTTGGATGTCCATTTTTCCAAGTAACTTTCAAGATTAATTTAGTTATGAATTACGTAAGTTTTATTCGTTTAACTTTTGAATCACATTTTTTTCTTCTTGGTTTATTCTTCCCTTTATGTTTGTGTGAACTTTCTGGGCGAGGATCGATTCTGTGAGAATCTGTCCCGTTGATGTGTGGTACATAGTGTTAGTCCTGCACCTCTCCTGCTTTCATTGCAGGTTCCCATTTGCAGAGATGCAGCTTCAGCACGGATATCATGCGGAACGAGAGCTCGGACACATTTCATTACTGCTCTGGAATCCTTGTTCAAGAGTCAAGAGAATTTTATTGTCATGTGTCCCAGATTGGACAATGGAATCCTTACTAGCTGCAGCACAACAGAATATGTAAACATAAATACAGAACAGGAGATAAAAGTTCAGTGTGTCTATAGACCATCGATCATATATACACACAATAAATAAACAGATATTGTGCAATAATAATAATAGACTGTTGTAGTTCAGAGCTTATTTGATGTTGTGTTTAATAGCCTGATGGCTGTAGGGAAGAAGCTGTTCCTGAACCTGGACGTTACAGTTTTCAGTTGAGGCAGAAGAAATCCAACATTGGATTAGTCCGGCTGTCAGAGGTTATGGGGAGAAGGCAGAAGAATGGGGTTAGGAGGGAGAGATAGATCAGCCATGATTGAATGGTGGAGTAGACTTGATGGGCCGAATGGCCTGATTCTGCTCCTATCACTGATGACTTTATGAAATCCAACATCATTGAACATTATGTTATTTTCTTCCTCTTTACAGAAGTAACGACTCGACAGACAGCTCGGAGTTCTGCTTGTATGAAGTGGGTGGCAATATCGGTAGGTAACGCACCAAACATTCATTTGTACCTCAGCATCTTTCTGGCATTTGGGGTCAAACTTCATTAAGTCGCCGTGATTTTGAAAATCTTGATGGACAAAACGGAATCTATTTAAAATGTTCACTTGTTAGGGAAACTATGGGGGCTATAAATTGGATTCTGTAGGTGTAGAATGTGATTCCATTTAAAATGTAATCAATTATTGCAAGTCAGATCCTGGCTTCTTTTGAGTCCCATGAACTAGTCCTCCCTCCACCATCTGCTGAGAGCACCAAGGCACAGAGGAGATGGAACAGGAGCCTCTTATACCACACAGTAATAAAAAGGTGCAGCATAGTGGGAACTAAAAAACTCGAGCACGTTGTACAACATTCAACCTGGAAGTTCTCAGCATGGAGTATTGGTAATATTTTGACGAATAAACAAGTTAAAATAATACAGACAAATATGCTTATACAAGAAAACAACAATTTGGCTACAGTGCAGAAATAATAGTCCTTTTATTATAGAAATATATTTATACCGACACAGTAAAGTATAAGCAGGAACTGCAGATGCTGGTTGAAATGAAGATAGACACAAAAAGCTGGAGTAACTCAACGGGACAGGCAGCATCTCTGGAGAGATGGAATGGGTGATATTTTGGGCCGAGACCCTTCTTCAGTCACGTACCCAGCCTGTCCCGCTGAGTTACTCCAGCTTTTTGTGTCTGATGACACAGGACCATATCTTGCTGATAAATACCCAGCAGTAATCCTTACGTGATTGCTTATTTAAAATATTCTGCATGGTAAATGCAAACCTTATGTCCTCATCGGATGCAGACTCAGTCCCGTGGAATAGTGCTGTCTCCCACGCTGTATCAGCAAGATATGGTTCTAGTGATCTCACCAAAAGGTTTTTCCACATTGTGATCTGATGTGAGCTCCTCTAGTTTAATTTTATTTGAAATGTTATGTTTAAAACTGAGATGTGCAATTTTCCAAATAATTTCCTAGATTAATCTAATTATGATTTATGTAAGTTTTATTTATAGTAACTTTTGAATTACACTTTTTCCTTGGTTTTTTCTTCCATTTAAGTTTCTGTGAACTTTATCAGTTGGGATCAATTCTGTGAGAATCCGTCCCATTTTATACATTGCTGAGTATCAGTATTGGGTGATGATGTGTAAGGTGTTTCACTAATCACTAACACTGCTATAATAACACACTAATCACTAACATCTAACACTGCTATAAATCCATATTAACACACCAAGTTCAACTGAAATTTTCCATGTTCCTTGAGCCCAATGTAAAATTACACTGGACCATTTCATTTATCTTTAGAATTGGACTTAGCGATACAGGGCAGAAACAGGCCCTTCGGCCCACTGAGTCTGTGCTGACCAGCGATCACCCCGTACTATCCTACACACTAGAGACAATTTTACAATTTCCCCGGCCAATGACGCTACAAACCAGCATGTGTTTGGAGTGTGGGAGGAAACCGGAGCACCCAGAGAAAACCCACGCGGTCACGGGGAGAACGTACAAACACTGCCCCTCCTACATTAAAAGTCTTCTCACCCACCACTCCACCTCCAGGTCCCTCAAATCGGCCGACTTGGGGCTGCAGAATATCCCGCGGTCCAGGCATCAGCTCAGGGGTGACCGTGCCTTTGCGGTTGCAGCTCCTAGACTGTGGAACAGCATCATCCCCTTTTCCCATCAGAACTGCCTCCTTCATCGACTCCTTTAAGTCAAGACTAAAGACTTATCTATACTCCCAAGCCTTTCCTGACGTCCACTGAGCGAGGGCTATATGTATATATGTATGTAGTTTGTTTGTTTATACTATTCTTATAACAAATGTAAAGCACTTTGGCCAACGAGAGTTGTTTTATAAATAAATGTGAGGACTGCACGGACAGCACCCGTAGTCAGGATCAAGCGTGGGCCTTTGGCGCTATGAGGCAGCAACTCTACTGCTGTGCCACCGTGCCACCCTTATCATTTCTGTGTTCCATTTAAAAGTAACTGGTGGCTTTTTTAAATGATTTCAATTTGCTTTCATTTGCCAGGTGAACGGTGCCTTGATCCAGACACACGTATGTGGGACCTGTTCAAGGTCAACCCTCAAGCGGAGTGGGTCATAAGACCATGCGCTACATTGTCAAACAAAAGCTAACTTCCTCTAAACCTTCACCATCGACGTCCACAGCTAAATAAATAAATAACATCAGCACTATGGATTGTAGTTTGTGACCATAGTAAGGGTGAAGGGTGCACGATATCTCTATCAAGGCAATCCAAGAAGCAATGAATCCAGCAGAGTACATTAGCACTTTCATGAGCAAAGGGGATTTACCACTGATTGAAGATAAAATAGACCAGCTGTTTTATTTGAGAGCTCTTGGCATGTGAAGGTGAGAACTCGAATCTTATACGTGACATATTTAATCGTGACTGTTTATTGCGTGAAGTTGGTTTAAAACGCTGCCAAATATCACCAGGAACATTTAACATTCTGGACGAGAAAAACAAGGCTCCTCTCGCGAACATTTATATATTTTTTCTCTTGGAATTTAGTTTTTAAAATTTATTTCGCAAAACTTTGGGAAGATGTTTGGAGGAAAGACGAAGGTGAAGAAAATGGAAGAGAAAGGAAATGTTCAGCTTGAGCCGAAATATTCTGCCCATCGGTATTTATTGCAGGGGGGGGGGGAGCATTGTCAGTGTCGTCAACGCTACTGTCTCTGCAGTCTGGGACAAAGAGCCTGACTAGTCCCATACTTGCGGGCGGGCTAGCTACAGTGAACGCTGTCTTTACTAAAGTATAATGAAACACTGATGAAGTTTGCAGGTTTTATGCTGTACAATATAATTTGCAGCCTGTAGCTGTGAGGTTTTGCTGCAGCACTAAAACCCACTTGTAGTTGATGAAACTTTCCTGCTGAAAATGTTGCTATGTTTATATTTGTATTTTCCACGTCTGCTCACTAGCGGGATTTTTAATATTCTGTTTAAATAACTATTTTAAATCTGTTTACTTGTGTCTGCTGAGGTGGTGGGTATTTTAAGAAAATGATTAAAGATATAATCTTTATCATATTTTTGATGCTAATGTTTGCAAGAATTAATTCATAAACAATATGTTGGAACTGTGCCCGCTTATTCATGTTGGAATTAACACGTTTGATTAAAGAAACGGCCACAGATCCCAAGATTTTCTGCCACTGTTCATCCTATAACCAGGGTGCTGGAAAACCAGAAAATGCTGATCCTGAGACGTGAACTTCATGGTGGGATTGTAAATTCACACAATCGTATGAATCTGGGATAGATCATTAGTGAAATAAACCATTCACTTAGTTTCTAAGAGATTTTAGTTTCTAGTTTCTAAGGTATTTTGGAACAACTAATATTAGTTGTTACAAAATCCCACCTGGTTCACTGATATTCTTCAGAAGAGGATCTATGCCATTTCCCCAGTAAATGTAATCCAGACCCGGCAACCTCAACAAACTGCCCACTTGTTCGAACCAATATATATATATATTGGTTCGAACAGGATCAACATATATATATGTATATGTATGTGTATGTATATAGATAGATATAATGTTTTTAAGCATGTGGCTTATTCTTAAAACAAGTACAGATATAATATAACCACTATTGGAGATTACTTCTTGTGGTTTGGTGATCATTATAGGACGAGTGAAAACCTTGAATGTTCATCCATAGTTTAGTTTAGAGATACAGTGCAGAAACAGGCCCTTCGGCCCACCGAGTCCATACTGACCAGCGATCCCCGCACACTAACACTATCCTACACACACTAGGGGCAATTTTACATTTACACTAAGCCAATTAACCTGCAAACCTGTATGTCTTCGGAGAGCGGGAGGAAATCGAAGATCTCGGAGAAAACCCACGCAGGTCACGGGGAGAACGTACAAACTCCGTACAGACAGCACCTGTAGTCAGGATTGAACCCGGGTCGCTGGTACTGTAAGGCAGCAACTCTACCGCTGGGCCACCATGCTGCTGTTGAATGTGTGGCTGTAACTGCACGCTTGCCGTGGTCTAAGGTTGCATTGGAGGGAAGGCAGCGGTGGGCTTGCTGCCCCACAGCACCACAGAACGGGGTTTGATACTGACTACGTGTGCCGCCTGTACAGAGTTTGTACGTTCTCCCTGTTACCAGGTGGGTATTCTCCAGGTGCTCTGGCTTCCTCCCACATTCCAGAGGTATGGGTGGAGAGAAGGGTTAGTGGATGTAATGGCATCTGCTGGTGGGCGTAGCAGAAAGCTGGACCAACTGTGGTTCTTGGTCCCCAATAGTCTAGTCCACAGTTTAATCATCATATATATATAAATAACAACAATTGAACGATGAAATTCTTATTTGCTGCAACTTAACAGACCCATTAATACCATAACACAAAGATAAATATATAATAACACAATAAATGATTAGTGATGCTAGGTACCAAGCCCATACTAGTGTAAACTGAAGACTGTATTACAACCAAACGCAGTCCATGGAAGACCACAGTTGCTGAGGTCAGTGTTGTGCGGTGTTCAACAGCCTGATGTTGTTGGGAAGAAGCTGTTCTTGAACCTGGAGGTCACGGTTTTCAGGCTCCTGTACCTTCTTCCCGATGGTAGCAGCGAGATGAGAGTATGGGTCTTTGATATTCTGCACATTTTAAATGTTTGAAATACATATTATAGGTAGTTAATTTGCTTAAATAACTGACGATTAGATTGTAAAGGAAGTGGATCATTATAATATTAAATGCTACTACTTCCATGAATGTTACATTGAGATTACGTGCGATTGGAAGACAATTCTTGTGACAACTCCACTTACATCTGTACCAATAACACTTCCTCAGGTTAATACTCTGAAATACAAAAGTTAGATGCAAACAAAATAAAGAATTATGTTCTATTAAACTGTTTGATTTTTGGAACTTTTAATATATCTGATCACGTCATGAGTTTCAGGGGAATTTTGAGCCACTACTTCACGAGAGAGAAAAAAAACATTGAACCCAAAATGAAAACTGCCCCGAGTGTCAACGTTGCTAATCCCCCGGTACATTTAACACCAGTTTTATGGGTCCCAACTAGATTAACATTAAAATGTAATTTCAGAACACAGAATGAAGTGGGTGACCAAAGTGAACAGCCCTGGGCACAGACCATGTGAAGGATGAATGGAGACATAAAGGGCACAAAACTTTATGTATATTCATATCTTGCTGTCGTTTATTAAGCTGCGGGTAACACCACACTCATTATTGTTGATACTGTAGATAGCTTTCTCAGGCCCCCTTCGGTCATGGCTGACCATGGGTGTCTCCAGGGTTGGAGGACGCCTGTGCGTGACTTTGTTTAACGTGGGGAGACTGGTGCACAGACGGCCACCCCACTGTCCTTGACAGATCTGGGTCAGGATCCAGTGGCATGGAGTCCAAGATGACCGGAGACCCTTTTCTGCTGCAGCCTTCATCCGCCTTCCCAGCCGTTGTGACGCTCCACTAAGGTCAGCCATCGTCCTCCGCCTGTTCCACTGTTGAGGTCTTGGTTGGATCGCTCTTTGTCAGAGGCCTCCCCCTCGACCTTACCGCCATGGGTGGCCCTACCAGGAGCATAGCTCCAGACGGCATCGCTCTCAGGATCTCAGGTCCACATAAGCTTCTCCACCACGACAAGGTGACGATCCACGGGGAAGAGTAGATACCCAATCACACACATTCCATAAGGATTGGAAAATTTGTGTTTTAATTGGAAAATTTGTGTTTTGGCCAGTGAAATTCCTCGTATGTTGCAAAACATACTTGTCGAATAAAATCTGATCCTGATTCTGATTCTAATGACAAATCCATTCTTTTTTTCAAATGCTTTAGTTTAAAACTTGAAAACTTTAAATCTCATGAGCTCACACCACCAGCAGTTGGAATCTACTAGGTTACTGTGGCCAGCAATAATCCATAGAGTCATAGAGTCATACATCACAGAACCAGGCCCTTCGGCCCAACTCATCCATGCTGACCAACATGTCCCCCCAACTCAGCTCGACCCACTAGCCCACGTTTGGCCCGTATTCCTGTAGCACAAATCACTGGAGCACGGTAACAATGGTCACTGTCGCATTGAAATCCACCTTCAGCAATTCACCCCATCTGCATTTTCACAAGCTGTTGGAAGAAGGAAATGAGTTAGAAATGACTGGGAGAATTGTTGTGAATATAATTGTGTGCAAGTTGGGCAGCAAGCAGGGAAATGAAACATTAAAATTCAATGTAGAAACAGATGCTGCAGATGCTGGTTTATACCAAAGATAAACACCAAGTGCTGGAGTAAATCAGCGGGTCAGACAACATCTCTGGAGAAAAAGGATAGGTGATGTTTTGGCTGGGGACCATTGTTGTGTGAAATGTGACAATTCCTGTGGAGACTGAACCAACTTGGCATCTGGCCATTTAGCTCCCCTTCAAATATACAATAGGTGCAGGAGTAAGCCATTCGGCCAAATGTACTGTGACGCAAGGAACTGCAGATGCTGGAACTTGAGCAAAACACAAAGTGCTGGAGGATCTCGGTGAGTCAGGCAGCATCTGTGGAGGGAATGAAGGGAGGACGATTCAGTCTGAATAGGAGTGCCGACATGAACGGACCATTGGTGGGAGATGGGTTGGTGTGGATGGGTGGCACTATTGAGGAATCTCCAACAACTGCGACAGTTACCAGAACGGACCAGAAGGGGCCGAGTGGCCCACTCCTGCACCTATTGTCTATTGTCTATTGAAACACTATATTGAAGCCCACTGTAGTACTGGATGGAGAAACACATCCACATGTGTAGGAAGGAACTGCAGATGCTGGTTTAAACTGAAGATAGACACAAAAAGCTGGAGTAACTCAGCGGGACGGGCAGCATCTCTGGAGAGAAGGAATGGGTGACGTTTCGACTTTAATTCCCAGCTGCGGCTTCATGCAAGAGGCACAGTAAGTGATGACTGCACTGCTCCCGACCTCTAGTGGTGCATTGTAAAATCACAAGTGCCTCATCACTGATCCAGAAACACATTGCTGAAAACCTGAAATGCAATCCTGAATCTGTAAATCCAAAACTGAAACCTTTGAAAAAAGTACTTAAAATTATTGTGATTAATCATGCAGAATTTGAGTTGGAATTTTCTTAGAATTGTTATGTTGTAAATTGCAGTAACCTTACCTCTAGAACCTCTGGCAGCTTGTTCCAGACACCCACCACCCTTTGTGTGAAAAATGTATCCCTCAGATTCCTATGAAATATTTTCCCCTTCACCTTGAACGGATGTCCTCTGGTTCATGGTTTCCCCAAACCTAGGTCTGATCTATTCTCCTCATGATTTTATACACCTCCAACAGATCACCCTTCATCTTCCTACACTCCAGGGAATAGAGTTCTAGCCTACCCAACGTCTCCCTGTAGCTCAATGCCCTCAATGTCCTGGCAACATCCTCGTAAATCTCCTCTGCACCCTTTCCAGCTTAACAACATCCTTCTTATACTATGCGATCATTCTTGCGGAAATCTTTCATGTGTGTGCACTTGTTTTTAATTGTTCCTCCAGTAAATCTGCTGGATTCCTTGACACTTGGTGGCGCAGCGGGTAGAGCTGCTGCCTCACAGCGCCAGAGACCCGGGTTCGATCCCGACTACGGGCACTGTCTGTACGGAGTTTGTATATTCCTCCCCTGACCTGCGTGGGTTTTCTCCGGGATCTCCAGTTTCCTCCCACACTCCAAAGACGTGCAGGTTTGTGGGTTAATTGGCTTGGTAAATGTGTAAATTGTCCCCCAGTGTGTGTGTGTAGGATAGTGTTAATGTGCGGGGATCGCTGGCCGGTGCAGACTCGATGGGCTGAAGGGCCCGTTTCTGCGCTGTATCTCTGGACTAAACTGAACTAAACTAAACTTGTAGGAAGGAACTGCAGATGCCGGTTTAAACCGAAGATAGGCACAAAAAGCTGGAGTAACTCAGCGGGACAGGCAGCATCTCTGGATACAAGGTATCCATGGTAGTACCATTTGCCGTGGTAGTCTGGCGCGTCGATCTCTACAAAGCTGAGGCCACGCGCCAACTCTCGGACACCTCCTCCTACTTACTCTTGGACCATGACCCCACTGATGAGCACCAGGCCACCAGTTCTAGCACCATCACCGACTTCATCAATTCCCACTCCTTGCCCGACCAAGCTTCCAACCTCATCGTTCCCCAGCCCCGCACGGCCCGTTTTTACCTTCTCCCCAAAATCCACAAACCCGGCTCTCCCGGCAGACCCATTGTCTCTGCTTGTTCGTGCCCCACCGAACTCATCTCCACATACCTTGACTCCATCCTATTCCCCTTGGTCAAATCCCTTCCCACCTATGTTCTAGACACCTCAGACACTCTCCGCCGCCTCCACGCATTCCACTCTCTGGGCCCTCACCCCCTCATCTTCACCATGGATGTCCGGTCACTCTACACCTCCATCCCCCACCAGGATGGCCTCAGACCCCTCCGGTTCTTCCTCGACCAGAGGAGCAACCTATACCCAGCCACTGACACTCTCCTCCGCTTAGCGGAGTTGGTCCTCACCCTCAATAACTTTACATTTGACTCCTCCCATTTCCTCCAAACACAAGGCGTAGCTATGGGCACACGCATGGGCCCCAGCTACGCCTGCCTCTTTGTCGGGTACGTCGAGCAATCCTTGTTCAATACGTACCAGGGCCCCATCCCCGACCTCTATCTCCGTTACATTGACGACTGCTTTGGGGCCACCTCCTGCACCCACACACAACTGACTGACTTCATCCACTTCACCACCAACTTCCATCCGGCACTCCAATACACCTGGACCATTTCCGACACTTCCCTACCATTCCTTGACCTCACCATCTCCATCGCAGGGGACAGACTTCTGACCGACATACACTACAAACCAACTGACTCACATGGCTATCTGGACTACACGTCTTCCCACCCTGCCCCCTGTAAAGACTCCATCCCCTACTCCCAATTCCTCCGCCTACGCCACATCTGCTCCCAGGATGAGACGTTCCACACCAGGGCATCGGAAATGTCCTCATTCTTCAGGGAACGGGGATTCCCCTCCGCCACCATAGATGAGGCTCGCACCAGGGTCTCATCCATACACCGCAACACTGCTCTCTCTACCCATCCCCGCACTCACAACAAGGGCAGAGTTCCCCTAGTCCTCACCTTTCACCCCACCAGCCGGTAAATACAACAAATAATCCTACGCCATTTCCGCCACCTCCAACGTGACCCCACCACTCGCCACATCTTCCCATCTCCCCCTATGTCTGCCTTCCGCAAAGACCGCTCCCTCCGCAACTCCCTTGTCAATTCTTCCCTTCCCTCCCGTACCACCCCCTCCCCGGGCACTTTCCGTTGCAACCGCAAGAAATGCAACACCTGTCCCTTCACCTCCCCCCTCGACTCCATTCAAGGACCCAAGCAGTCGTTCCAGGTGCGACAAAGGTTCACCTGTATCTCCTCCAACCTCATCTACTGCATCCGCTGCTCTAGATGTCAGCTGATTTACATCGGGGAGACTAAGCAGAGGTTTGGCGATCGTTTCGCCGAACACCTCCGCTCAGTCCGCAATAACCTACCTGAACTCCCGGTGGCTCAGCACTTCAACTCCCCCTCCCATTCCCAATCCGACCTCTCTGTCCTGGGTCTCCTCCATTGCCAGAGTGAGCAACACCGGAAATTGGAGGAACAGCACCTCATATTCCGCCTGGGTTGCTTGCGTCCGGATGGCATGAATGTTGAATTCTCCCAGTTTTGCTAGCCCTTGCTGCCTCCTCCCCTTCCTTAACCCTCGAGCTGTCTCCTCCCATCCCCCCGCCCTCGGGCTCCTCCTCCTCCCTTTTTCCTTCCTTCTCCCCCCCACCCCCCATCAGTCTGAAGAAGGGTTTCGGCCCGAAACGTCGCCTATTTCCTTCGCTCCATAGATGCTGCTGCACCCGCTGAGTTTCTCCAGCATTTTTGTGTACCTTCTGGATACAAGGAATGGGTGATGTTTCGGGTCAAGTCCCTTCTTCAGACTGATCTAAAATATAATCTAAACCTGTATCGTGCTACACTGAATTACTCGACCAATTTGCCAAGAAGCTGTTTGCTGGGCAGGATCCTCACAAACCAGACACAGACACAACCGATCTCACATTCACCTGTGGGTTTATCACCCGACATTACATCCTAAACAAAGAAGCATCCGATATGTGAAATGTTCTGTTTGCAGTTTCCTTGTAAAATTCAGCCGTGGATTAACAGTTGTGAGTGTTTAAGTCAAGCTAATTGGCTAACATTTCCTGCATGGATTAAGAGTCTGTGTTTAAATGTCAAGCTGGGATCAGGAATTCTCTGCAACAGGAATAAGTGGCAAAGGATCCAGACTTGTAGTTTGGAGGGATGGGGATTGAGGAAACTCTCCGATGCCTTACTTCCTAAATTGTTGTAAGTTATCAATAACAATGTGATTTTAACACGTTAGTAAAAGTGAATAATTTCCTGCTGGTTTTCATGCAGCCTGAAATACTGATTACTCTATGACAATGAGTGTGTAATATAACTATGGCCATATTTAAATGTTAACAAGGGGATAATCCAAAGTTGACATTTAACGTTTAAAAGGTTAGGACTACAGTCTTGTGTGAAAAGCTAATGCAAGCTAATTTGTTTAGAAGAAAGTTGTTTTTTCAAATTACTTGTGAGATGAGAGGCCAGTATTTGATGCCCATCCCGGTGGAAGATGTGGCACTGTTGTGGTCATAGTTCAACAGCACAGAAACAGGCCCTTCGGCCCAACTTGCCCATGCCGACCAAGATACCCTTTGTACACTAGTGCCACCTGCCTGCTTTTGGCCCACATCCCTCTAAACTGTTCATACCCATATACCCACTTGGGGAAGTCCAGGATAAGGGGTCACAGTTTAAGGATAAAGGGGAAATCCTTTAGGACCGAGATGAGAAAAAAGATTTTCATAGAGAGTGGTGAATCTCTGGACCTCTCTGCCACAGAAGGTAGTTGAGGCCAGTTCATTGGCTATATTTAAGAGGGAGTTAGATGTGGCCCTTGTGGCTAAAGGGATCAGGGGGTATGGAGAGAAGGCAGGTACAGGATACTGAGTTGGATGATCAGCCATGATCATATTGAATGGCGGTGCAGGCTCAAAGGGCCGAATGGCCTACTCCTGCACCTATTTTCTATGTTTCTATGTTACCTGTCAAAATGCCTTTGGAATGTTGTTATAATGCCTGCCTTAACTACGTCCACTGGCAGCTCGTTCCAGGTCCCCACCACCCTCTGAGTGGAAAATATTGCCCCTCAGGTTCCTATTAAATCTTTCACCTCTCACCTCGCACCTGTTATATGTGTAGGAAGGAACTACAGGCGGAACTGAAGAAGGGACTTGACCCGAAACGTCACCCATCCCTTCTCTCCAGAGATGTTGCCTGTCCCGCTGAGTTACTCCAGCACTTTGTGTCTATCTTCAATGTAAACCAGCATCTGCAGTTCCTTCCTACACATTAAACCTCTTATACATTAACTAAATTAACATAGAAACATAGAAATACTAGAAATTGAAATGAAAAAACATCCCATTTGTTGTGGCCACATGAGATGAGCAAGGGTAATTTGTGTTGATGTTCCCGTGTTGAAGGCTTTGTATTGATGTGACTATTCTCTGGAGAGAAGCGGTGCTGGGTTGATTCAGGACCCCTTGAAATGGACTCTGCCAGTGATCTCTGAGGTGTGATATATTGTCTGGACTCAGTGAACTGTGGTTTAAAGTGATGTGAAGGTTCGAGAGACAAAACACAAACCCTGAAGGGGAAAGATAAACCTATTGTTTGAACGATTATTCTGCTCCACATGAGAGCGGGGAGAGATTTCACAATTCAGGTCTTCGGTTCTGTGACTCTTAATGTTCAGGATGTACTTACAGTACTAATGTCCCAGAGAAAAGGTGCTGGAGTAACTCAGCGGGTCAGGCAGCATCCCTTCTTCAGATTGAAGAACAGTCCCGATCTGAAACATCACATAGAAACATAGAAAATAGGTGCAGGAGGAGGCCATTCGGCCCTTCGAGGCAGCACCGCCATTCATTGTGATCATGGCTGATCGTCCCCTATCAATAACCTGTGCCTGCCTTCTCCCCATATCCCTTGACTCCACTAGCCCCTAGAGCTCTATCTAACTCGCTCTTAAATCCATCCAGTGATTTGGCCTCCACTGCCCTCTGTGGCAGGGAATTCCATAAATTCACAACTCTCTGGGTGAAAAAGTTTTTTCTCACCTCAGTCTTAAATGACCTCCCCTTTATTCTATCACCTATCCATCTGCTCCACAGATGCTGCCTGACCCACTGAGTTACTCCAGCACTCTGTGTTTATTTTGGTGAAGCAGCATCTGCAGTTCCTTGTGTCCACGCCGCTCCCGCCTGGAGTGTGTGGATACTGAGAGGTAGCTAGTAACATACGCCATGTCTCTGCACTGTACTCTGGGCTGGGTTTACAAGGTCCACTTCCCTGGTGACTGTCCATGATATATCTCTTAATAATTAAATTAATTGTGGAGCGTCTGCTTTCACATAAGCTCTAAATGCTCAGTACTAAAGTGGAGACAATGCTATTGATCACCAGCTGACCAAGTAGTTAACTGAGCCACTGGCTGGATTCTGCAACACACCGACCAGTTCAGATGGACTGGCACCACCACCCACATTCATTCTCACAGAGAGACACAAAATGCTGGGACCCTTCTACAGACTGATGTATTATAGGTGAGAAAACTGGAAAAGAGAGTGATAGGTGGATACAGGTGAGGGGGTGATTGGCAGATGGGTGAAGTAGGTGACAGTGGTTGGAAGTGAAAACAAGACTAAAGAGTGTCAGAGAGGGAGAGAGGAGATGTGAACTAAAGAGGGGGCAAATGGGGAAATGCTGTGGAGATGGGAGGTGAGAATATGGAGGGGAATGGAACAGGGTAAGGGAGGGGGGTGGGACATGGTGGATGAAATGTTCAGTTTAGTTTAGTTTAGAGATACAGCGCAGGCCCTTCGGCTCACCGAGTCTGCACCGACCAGCGATCCCCGCACACTAACACTACCCTACACACACTAGGGACATTTATACCAAGCCTATTAACCTACAAACCTGTACGTCTTTGGAGTGTGGAAAGAAACCGAAGATCTCGGCGAAAACCCACGCAGGTCACGGGGAGAACGTGCAAACTCCGTACAGACAGCGCCCATAGTCTGGATGGAACCAGGGTCTCCGGCGCTGCAAGTTTCCCCAGTTACTCCCCAACTCTCTCTCGAGTTTTCCCCTTGATTCGAACTCGGGGAATGTCGGGTTATGTCGGTAGCGAGCTCACAGGAGTCCGTAGATGTTTCGTAGCGGCTCGTAATGCCAGCCGTAGGTACTCGGGGCATCAGGTAAGCCGGGACTTTTTTTCAGCATGTTGAAAAATGTCCACGAGTTAAAAAAAATAGCCCAGAGTATCTACGAACGGCTATTACTAGCAATGTTACAAAATTTTGAGATTTTAAAAATCAAGTCTGTAATTTATCCCATCAGATAAAGCATAAAAATAAGTTTAATTTGACACCTAATTCACTTTCATATCTCAAGTATTTAAAAAGTTATGGCCATTTTCATACTCGGAAATGAGCATCTTGTTCCCTATTGATTTTCTATGGACATAACAAAAAAGCTGTGATCGTGAACAGTCAAAAGCCCATAACTTTCTTAAAAATTAAGAGAACTGAATGAAATTTTCAGTTATCATAGATTGAAGCATTCTGAAACAAATATAAAATAATCTTACTTGGATGACCTGAAATTAAAGCATATAATTAGTTAGTTACCTAATTGCAGCTAATTTCAGACTTCAATTACTAGATCTAAACATCTATCCATTTCTTAATAAATGATTAACATTTTTAAATAGCCTAAATGTCCAAATAATATTCACAAATAATTCACAATAAAACATGATTTTTAAATCTCATTTACATTAATTTATAGGCCAAATGGAAGGAATTCAGTGTTCAATTGCTGTAAATAAATGCCCATTTAAATCAGCTTTCCAGTGGGTCCCTGTGGAACGCGCTGGTTTAGAACGTTCACATTGCGGTAGATTTGTGCCCTCAAATGCCCAGAAAAATACTGCGCGATATAATGGGCCCAAAATGAGCTACTCGCAATATTAAACTTTGTATAACGGGATCTTTAGAAGCCCTTTTTAATGTAAAAATATACAACCTTCCTTCAGTTGTCTGCTTTATGAGACCCTGCGGTTGCTGGCGGTCGCGGGTTTAGAGATTGATTTTAAAACTACTATAACTATTATCCAAGGCCTTTAAACCTAATAATAGCTTTTGCGACGGGGTCTTCCAGCGATTTTTCGTTAATAATTAACTAGGCTGAACATCTTCGATTTGAACATCCTAGAGAAAATCGCGTTTTAAACCCGCCCCCTCTAAACGGCGCCAAAATCGCGCACACCCACAGCGGCAGATTTTCAAAGACGCTTCAGGTAGGCTTTGCAACATACCTACTATTACTGTAATTCCCCGAGTTCGAATCAAGGGGAAAACTCAGGAGAGTTTGTGAGAAACTTGGGAAAGTGAGACAGGGCCTTAAGGCAGTAACTCTACTGCTGCGCCACCATGCCACTGGTGATGGGGTGGGGGCAGGGGAGAGAGAGGGGGGTTGCTTGACCTTTGTGCTGGTTCAAGTAAAGACAGGGACTATAGTAATGAGTAATACTAGGTAACCATTATCGTGTAGGGGTGAAGGAAAGAACGCTCACGTCGCGCCCTGTTTCCATCAATCTTTCCACAAGAAGCACAAGAAGCGACAAGACAGACACTGTTGTGCAGATGTGTTCAACTCTGGCTGAACAACTAATCTTGATGTGGAATCTTGATGTGGCCCTTGTGGCTAAAGGGATCAGGGGGATGGAGAGAAGGCAGGTACAGGATACTGAGTTGGATGATCAGCCATGATCATATTGAATGGCGGTGCAGGCTCGAAGGGCCGAATGGCCTACTCCTGCACCTATTTTCTATGTTTCTAATCAAAGATTCTAGTGTAGCGTGCAAGCAAAGACATGGTCTAATGAGTAATACTAGGTAACCATTATACTGCAGAGCAGAAGCCCGCAGTGCGACCACAGGCACAGTCCATGGAAGACCACAGTTGCTGAGGTCAGTGTTGTGTAGTGTTCAAGAGCCTGATGTTTGTTGGGAAGAGGCTGTTCTTGAACCTGGAGGTCACGGTTTTCACTCCTGTACCTTCTTCCCGATGGTAGCAGCGAGATGAGAGGAATTTCAATAAAATATTTACATTTCTACAACGGAATTCATCTGAGCTGATTGTATTTTTATTTTTTAAAAACCTGGTTTTAAGTTAAATGTTCCAATTCCCCATTGCTACTAGTTTTGACTTTAAGCCTCTTTTCTCAGCCTGAGTCTCACTGTCACATCTCATTGCGGGATGAAGGCTGAGGTAGTATGGTTGCAGGGAAGGCCCAGCTTTGTAGCATCACAAGCCTCAGGATGTGAGCCAGGCTGGAGTCCTTGCCGGGCTGTCAGAGAGAGAGAGAGAGGCTGAAAGCTTCATTAACCCCGCTTTATTCTGCCTCAGAGCAGTCAGGCGAGCAAATGATGCCTTAAGTGTTATCAGCAGTGAGCAGGACTGCCGTTACCTAGCAACGCAGATTAGTCCACAGCCCCGGCCTGCAAACATCCATCCCATTCCTGTTTTGTAGCAGAGCTAATGTGTGCGTTCTTACAATTCATCTTGCTCACTACAAAGTCCAGATTCATTTTCACGGGGGTATTAACACAATTTGGGGGAAAATTGGCTGGAAACCTTTTCCGTGGAGTGATTAGATGCAGAGTGGTCATTATTCTGCTCCACGCTCTGGTGTAATAATAGGCATCTTTACGCACCTACTTATAGAAGTAATAATGGTGCTGCATCTAGCAACAAGGCACCCTGATTACTGTAGATAACAAGCAAGGAAAGGCCTCATTTCAGAATTGCTTTTCTTGTACTCGCTACTAAATAGGTACCTCTGCACCGTCCCAAGAAAGAGAAAGATGTCCGGTTGTGTCGACAGGCGTAGGGGATTTAAATCTTTATGTAGAAATAGGTTTGGGTTTATTAATGTCACCTGTGCTGAGACACAGTAATAAACAGCTTCGTTTTGCCCAAAATACTCTCAACGCAAAACGTCACCCGTACCTTCCCTCCAGAGATGATGTCTGACCCGCTGAGTTACTACAGCTTTTTGTGTCTATCTTCGGTTTAAACCTGCATCTGCAGTTCATTCCCACACAGTTCAGATACTACTTTGACATTGGGCTTGGTTGGGCATTATCCTGCTAGTGCAGCACAAGTACTTTGTCTTTTAACAGTAATTCATTCTGAGTTGTTCCAGGAAATGTGCCGCATCAGTCCATACGTTTCTTGGTGAAGAGGAGCACACACACACACACACACACACACACACACACACACACACACACACACACACACACACACACACACACACACACACACACACACACACACTCACACACACACACACACACACACACACACACACACACACACACACACTCACAGACACACACACACACACACACACACACACACACACACACACACACACACACACACACACACACACACCACACACACACAGACACACACACACACACACACACACACACACACACACACACACACACACACACACACACTCACAGACACACACACACACACACACACACACACACACACACACACACACACTCACACACACACACACACACACACACACACACACACACACACACACACACACACACACACACACACACACACACACTCACACTCACTGACCGACAGAGAGACAGACAGACACAGTCACACTCACACACATACACTGACAGAGACAGGCACGCACACACACACTCACACACACATACACTCTCACACACTCACACACACACACACGCACACACACACTCACACACACTCACATACAGCCACACACTCACATACAGACACACACTCACACTCACACACACACTCACACACACACTCACACACACACACACACACACACACACACACACACACACACACACACACACACACACACACACACACACACTCACACACACACACACTCACACTCACACACACTCACTTACAGCCACACACTCACATACAGACACACACTCACACTCACTGACCGACAGACAGACAGACAGACTCACACTCACACACACAGACACACACACACACACACACACACAAACACACACACACACTCACACACACTCACTTACAGCCACACACTCACACACACAGACACACACACACACACACACACACACACACAGACACACACACACACACACACACACACACAATCTCCAATATCATGACCTTACAAGTAGTTTGTTGCGAGGTTTTATTGTGAGGTTTTACAGCAAGAATACAATCCATGCTCCAGCTGGTATTTGGGTAAGTACATTTGGCCACTTACTATCAATTTCCAATCTCTCCATATTTGAATTTATTTGGGAGAATCAATTGATAAACGATTATTTCTTCAGTAAAAAGAAAATAGGTTTGAAACTGTATGCAGGAGAATGCTGCCAGCCTCTCGATGGGAATGCAATATGCATCCCCTAATGATTGAAAAATGACTATTTCCAAAAATGACTAAATAATCAATTTGACTGGACACTTAAACAGAGAGATAGATTTGAGCATTTGTATCATAATCTAAATATTCTTGCAGCAGCTGATAATGTGAGCGTTCTTCTCAACCACAGTATAACGTTTACACGGGGTACATCCTATAAAGACTACCGCTCCAATACTGTTGTCCGAAACAAACACTCTCATCACTAACTCTCATGCACACAAAGAGTTGGGGGTATATGGAACAAGCTGCCAGAGGAGGTGGTTGAGGCAGGGACTTCTTAGGCCCCCTTCAGCCGTGGCTGACCATGGGTGTCTCCAGGGTTGGAGGACGCCAGTGCGTGACTTTGTTTAACGTGGGGAGACTGGTGCACAGACAGCCACCCCACGGTCCTTGACAGTTCTGGGTCAGGATCCAGTGGCATGGAGTCCAAGACGACCGGAGACCCTTTTCTGCTGCAGCCTTCATCCGCCTTCCCAGCCGTTGTGACGCTCCACTAAGGTCAGCCATCGTCCTCTGCCTGTTCCACCGTTGAGGTCTTGGTTGGATTGCTCTTTGTCAGAGACCTCCCCCTCGACCTTACCGCCATGGGTGGCCCTACCAGGAGCATAGCTCCAGACGGCATCGCTCTCAGGATCTCAGGACCACACAAGCTTCTCCACCACGACAAGGTGACAATCCACGGCAGTGACTATCCCAACAGTTAAGAAGCAGTTAGACAGGTACATGGATAGGGCAGGTTTTGAGGGATATGGACCAAACGCAGGCAGGTGGTACTAGTGTAGCTGGGATATAAAGATATAAAGATATTGTTTGATAGAGATAAAGAACAATGAATGAAATATATGCAAAAAGTAATGATGATAAAGGAAACAGGCCATTGTTCGCTGTTTGTTGGGTAAAAATGAGAAATAGTGAGACTTGGGTGGGGGAGGGATGGAGAGAGAGGGAATGCCAGGGCTACCTGAAGTGAGAGAAATCAATATTCATACCACGCCCGCTGGATCAAGGAGGTGCTCTACAATTTAAAGCTTGAAAAACTTAGGTTCTCTCTCAAAGGCTCTACCAAGACATTCCTAGACACATGGAACCCTTTCCTGGAACTTGTTAACTCTCTTAACTTGTCCCCGGATTCGGAAGAGGACTGAGTGCTTTCCATCACTGTCCTGCTTTACTGCCCTTAGCCACCCCCCCCCCCCCAGACTTATTTATTTAATTACCTACTTATTTACTGTTATTAGTGACTTTTTTTTTTGTTTTCCCCCAGTACATTTTGTTTTGTTTATCTCTGCGTATTTGTGTGGATGTGTACGTATGTGAGTGTTGTTTGTCCCCGTTTGGTTCCGACCTGATTTGTGTGGGTTGAAGGTGGGTAAGGATAAGGGCTTTGATGGCCGCTTACATACTGTTGCACAATTATGCCTTGAGTGTCACTGTCTGTTATCATTGTATGTATGCAAATTGATGTGAAAAAAAAATAAAAAGATTAAACAAAATAAAAAAAAAATAAAAAATAAATATATATATATACATAGCACTAGGCTGTCAGCTGCCCAAGTGAAATACATAGCAGACATATGCTGCGGGCCAGACAGAGTTCCTCCAGCACTGCGTGTTTAGCTCAGGATTCCAGCATCGTGTCTCAGAGCAGAGGTGAGGAGCGGGATTGGTCAGATCAGTGTTCCTCAATGTCCGACCTGCCGAGTGTTTTTATTTCAGGTTTCCAGCATCTGCGGATTCTGATCTTTGTTCTTCGAGCGAGCATTTGTTTGTCCGAGGATCAAGTCAAGTCAAGAGAGTTTATTGTCATGTGTCCCAGATAGGACAATGACATTCTTGCTTGCTGCAGCACAACAGAATATTGTAAGCATAAATACAGAACAGTTCAGTTCAATATACACTTAAATAAGTAGATAAAGTGCAACAGGCTGTTATAGTTCAGAGTCTGTTTGAAGTTGTGTTTAATAGCCTGATGGCTGTGGGGAAGTAGCTGTTCTTGAACCTGGATGTAACAGATTTCAGGCTCCTGTACCTTCTACCCAATGGTAGCGGAGAGATGAGTGCGTGGCCAGGATGGTGTCGGTCCTTGATGATGCTGGCAGCCTTTTTGAGGCAGCGACTGCAATAGATCCCTTCGATGGTGGGGAGGTCAGAGCCGATGATGGACTGGGCAGTGGTCACAACTTTCTGCATCCTCTGCCGCTCCTGGACGCTCAGATTGCCAAACCAAGCCACGATGCAACCGGTCAGTATGCTCTCTACTGTGCACCTGTAAAAGTTCGAGAGAATCCTCATTGACAAACTGACTCTCCGTAATCTCCTCAGGAAGTAGAGGCGCTGATGTGCTTTCTTTATAATTGCATCAGTGTGCTGGGACCAGGAAAGATCTTCGGAAATGTGCACGCCCAGGAATTTGAAGTTCTTGACCCTTTCCACCATCGTCCCGTTGATATAAACAGGATTGTGGGTCTCTATCCTACCCCTTCCAAAGTCCACAGTGAGGAATCTTACTTGAAGAACCTGAAAGGCAACTCTTTGTTCATTTTACCAGCTGGTGCATGAGACAAGAGCAGGTTTAGAGGATTCAGAGCAATGAATGGAATGCAGGGCAAGATGGCACTAGCAGACAGAGTGAGTTTGTTTATTGTTGATGTAAGCTGGCCTTAGAAGTGTACGATGCTGGGCTTTAGCCTGGGCAGTTTGTGGGTACAAAAATCCTTGGTGAAACTGTTCTGTTTCTGCCACTTGGAGCTAATGCATTTCAATCACCCTTTCACAACAGTGACAATCTTGCTACTTAAGTCCTAATTGACGAGTAATTGGGCTTTTAACAATCATCGTGTTGCCACGGCAACTCTCAGCGTCAGCCGCCTGTCACCTGCACCCGGCTATTATCAGGTCATGCCCTGATTGCAGGCATTTTTATTCAGATTAGATTCATCATGTTGAATGGGTGACTATTGAGACTAGTTTCCACAGTAACCATTTTGTACCAATTTTAGGAAAACCGTGCATGAAACACATGATCTGACCTTGAACTGTATTGCATGTCATTTATTTGGTGAATATTAGTTTCTCTTCCCTGTCAACACTTTATCTTTTATGCATTTTAAGAAAAGCCTGAGGGGGGCCAACAATTTGAACATTTGTCTTAATAGCAGGCAGGTCTTTAAATGATAAGTGTGCATTTAAGTTCATATTGATTAAATTAATTATAAAAAATTGCACGATTTAATACTTGTGACAAGTGTTCATTAGTCTAGAGTTGTAGCTCCATCCAAGACTGCAGGAAATTGTGGAGTAGTGGACGCAGCCCAGACCATCACACAAACCAACCAACCTCCCTTCCATCCACTCCACCCCTTTGCCATAACCTGTCGTTTAAACTCAGTGTTGACAAAAATGCTGGAGGAACTCAGCGGGTGAGGCAGCATCTATGGAGAGAAGGAATAGGTGACGTTTTGGTCTGCTTTGATAGATTACTTTCATATTTTCCTTTCTAACTCTTTATAAGTTTTGATTGATTGGTCCAGCTGATCACATTGACAAATATGACGATCTCAACAATGATTATTGGCTCATTTTCGGAGTCATTTTCTGAGTTAGACCAATTTACAGGATTGCCCTGAGCCTGAGATTTTTATTTTCAGATTTATTTGCACTATTTTCAGATGTACAACAGGAACCATTTTCATCACTGAGGTTGTCTTTTCCATGAAGCATCTTGAAGGTGTCACATGTAATGAAACATTAGCATGGTTATTGAAAGCTTTTCCCTGCATAATCAACTCGGTTACAATAGACTTGTTACTGCTGAACAAACTGAAGTAATGAATAATATAGGATAGAAATTCCTCTTTGATTGCAAGAAAGATCTCCTTAACTCTTTACATTTCCCGTTGATATTCAGTTTCTTCACTATTCAGTTGGGTTTATTTTTACTCATTGTCTTGTGTACCAAGGCAAGGCAAGGCAAGGCAACTTTATTTATATAGCACATTTCATACACGAGGCAGACTCAAAGTGCTTCACATAAAAACATGTCATACAATAAAATGAAATAATAAAATGAAATAAAATAGAAGAATTAAAAGAAAATAAAGCAAAATTAAAAATGCATTGTAAAAAGTGCAAAAGTTATAAGTGCAATGTAGTTAAGATTTAGCTGAAAGTTAAAGTAAACATAAAAGTTTTCAGTCTTATTTTAAAAGTGGTCAAAGTTGAGGCAAGTCTTAAATCTTCAGGAAGTTTATTCCAGCTATTTGTTGCATAGTAACTAAATCCTGCTTTCCCATGTTTTGTATTTACTCTGGGAATCACTAACAGATTGGTCTCAGAAGATCTTAGCGGTCTCGAAGGCTTATATAGTGGAGTATACCAAGGTATAGTGAGAAGCTGAATACAGATGTAGTCAACGGCTTTGTTGAGTGGTGTGGGCTGAATCACCTGCAGCTCAGACCGACAAGACTAAAGAGTTGGTGGTAGACTTCAGGAGGAGAGGAACACCCCTGTCCCCTGTCTCCATCAATGGTGTGGGTGTGCAGTTTACCTGTGAGTGTGCCTGGACAGTAAACTGGTCCAGGAACGCTGAGGCCTTGTACAAGAAGGGACAGTACAAGCCGGCTTCACCTTTTGAGAAGGCTTCGCTCCTTCAACATCTGCAGTAAGATGCTGCAGATGTTCTACCAATCGGTGGTAGCCAGTGCCATCTTCTTCGCTGCCGTGTGCTGGTGCAGCAGGGCGAAGGCTGCGGACACCGATAGGATCAACAAACTCATCAGGAAGGCTGGCTCTGTCCTGGTGGTCAGAGTTGGATTTATGGGAGGTTGGTCTTGGAGTGGAGGATGCTGCTCAAACCACGGAGCATCTTGGACAATAAAGCTTACCCCCTCCATGACACACTGGTCAACCTTAGGAGCACCTTCAGCAACAGACTGGTTCCACCAAGATGCAGCACAGAACGCCACAGGAGATCCTTCTTCCCTGTGGCTATCAAATTGCACAACTCTTCCCCCTTCTGTCGTGGGGTAGACTGACTCCCCTCCACCCCCCCCCCCCACACAATCTTTGCACATCCCCAATCCTTTCCACTCGTCACTTTAATTTCATGTTTCATGTATTTTGTGTTTTATGACTGTTGGCAGATCACTTTCCCTCCTGGGACAAATAAAGTTCTATCACATCGTTCTGTTGTATTGTAGTTCTGCGTGCTGTCCAGTCACATCCCACCGTACATGTGGACAATAGATCCTCTTCTGGAACATCAGGCAGAGAGCCACCACGGTCCAGCCCCATCCTGCAACTTCCGAGTCTCTGAAGAGTCCGATCTTGACCCAAGGAGATGTGCGGTTTCTTATTTCCTCCCGTTAAGGCCGGGTGTGGTGGCGACACTGGGTGGGTGAAGTAGGGGTGGGCTTGTCCCAGCGCCATGCCCAACGTCAGCCCCTTCCACCACCGCCCCGTACAGCTGCCACGGGCTGCTTGAAGCAGAGTTACACGTTATATTGTTTGCAGATGCTGGTTTAAAGCGAAGATAGACACAAAATGCTGGAGGAACTCAGCGGGACAGGCGGCATCACTGGAGAGAAAGAATGGGTCAATCTGACGAAACATCACCCATTCCTTCTACCCAGAGATGCTGCCTGTCCCACTGGGTTACTCCAGCATTTTGTGTCGATCACAGGTTATATTGTCTGGAGCTGACTCCAATCATAGCATGTAGACAAAAAATGCTGGAGAAACTCAGTGGGTGAGGCAGCATCTGTGGAGAAAAGGAATTGGCGACGTTTCAGCTGGAATACTATGATTTTGTCCAATCAAACCATTCGAGCCGAAGTTAGTCATCGCAGAAACAATGGGAAACAGTTCAGTGAAGCAGACACTCCCTTGCTCAGGCTCAACGACACAGGCCAGTGTGTGTGGGGGGGGGGGGTAGGGGACAAATAACCACCGCCAGAGTCCATTCTCATTTTGTTTTATTATTCGCACATTTTGTATCGATGATAAATATTAATCTGATTCTATCTTGACCAGCGCTGTGTCCAAAGCTGCTGCGTTATTAATAACATTCCCACTGCTATCAGGAAGATTTATGACCACTGTCAATGTGCTATTTAATGGTTTCGATCTTGCAGATAACCTGGCTGCCCCACGCCTTATCAATCTTTTCATACATAGAGTCACACAGCATGGACTTGCCCACACCGACCAACATGTCCCAGCGACACTAGTACTACCTGCCTACATTTGGCCCATATCCCTCTAAACCTATCCTGTCAATGTACCTGTCTAAATGTTTCTTAAACATTCATAAGTTCATATGTGATTGGAGCAAAATTAGTCCATTCGGCCCATCAAGCCTACCCCGCCATTCAATCATGGCTGATCTATCTCTCCCTCTCAACCCCATTCTCCTGCCTTCTCCTCGTAACCACTGACACCCGCACTAATCAAGAATCTATCTATCTCTGCCTTAAAAATATCCACTTGGCCTCCACAGCCTTCTGTGGCAAAGAATTCCACAGATTCATAGAAACATAGAAACATAGAAACATAGAAATTAGGTGCAGGAGTAGGCCATTCGGCCCTTCGAGCCTGCACCGCCATTCAATATGATCATGGCTGATCATCCAACTCAGTATCCTTACCTGCCTTCTCTCCATACCCTCTGATCCCCTTAGCCACAAGGGCCACATCTAACTCCCTCTTAAATATAGCCAATGAACTGGCCTCGACTACCCTCTGTGGCAGGGAGTTCCAGAGATTCACCACTCTCTGTGTGAAAAAAGTTCTTCTCATCTCGGTTTTAACCACCCTCTGACTAAAGAAATTCCTCCTCATCGCCTTACTATAGGAACACCCTTTTATTCTGAGCATATGACCTCTGGTCCTAACTCTCACAACAGTGGAAACATCCTCTCCACATCCAAGCCTTTCATTATTTGTTGCGATAGTCCCTGCCTCAACTCCCTCCTCCGGCAGCTAGTTCCATGCACCCCCACCATTGCCAATACTTTCTGGACCCCTCCCGCCTCTCTCACTAAAATGTCCAACATCCAGAACTGGATGAACAAACATTTCCTTCACGTAACAATTGGAAAAGTTGTGGCCATTCTCTTACTGTCCCAATCATTGAATTGAATTGAATACTTTATTGTCACTTGTGACAAGTCTCAATGAAATTCTTTGCATGCATACCTTGCAAACAGTTGCCCATAAAAGGAGCTAACAACATAGAAACATAGATAGAAGCATAGAAAATAGGTGCAGGAGTAGGCCATTCGGCCCTTCGAGCCTGCACCGCCATTCAATATGATCATGGCTGATCATCCAACTCAGTATCCCGTACCTGCCTTCTCTCCATACCCCCTGATCCCTTTAGCCACAAGGGCCACATCTAACTCCCTCTTAAATATAGCCAATGAACTGGCCTCAACTACCTTCTGTGCAGAGAATTCCAGAGATTCACCACTCTCTGTGGTAACAACGTTACAACCCCCCCCCCCCCCCCCCCCAGCACCAGTTCCCACTTTGTTCCCCCCCCTCCCTCCCCCTACACCGTGTCCCCATTGACCACTGCTCTTGCCCCCCACCCCATTGTTCCTTCAAAAACTCAATTCCCCAGCGATCTTCCAAGGCAGTTTTCTGAAACTGAAACGGATAATTCACAGCCTTGACTGAATTAAGACTCTATGCTGAATGTTAAAAAACAACTAAAAAACAGTCTTGAAAATACGAACTATTCCCCTCCACTAGTTTTAGCCGCACGGTGATGAACTGGCTAATGCTAATTTGTTTATAATTCTGGTGGTTGTAAAGGAACCGTTTTAGTTTTGTTTTAACTCGGTGGAGCGTGGAATTGCAACCATACGCTGTCTGCTCAGACTTGCTTCTCTCCTCCCCCTTTGCCCCATCCTCTGCAGATCCAGCTCCAGCCACTCGGCATTGGAACTGGGTAAAGTTCTTCAGGCCCTTGAATGAGAGTTTAACCAGACCGGACCCCCAGATACTGGGACCACTGGACGACAATCTGCATCGAGACATCAGATTGGAACATTTGCATGCTAGATTTCTGGAGATGGGAATCAAAGTCCAACTTCATTCTGGCCTCCAGCGATGATCAGTAGTGCATCTGCAGTTCTTCCTTAAACATCATCATTAGTGCCATCAGATCTCCATTCACTGATCCACTGACCACGCTTTTGCTCCTCTGCCCTCACTGTCAGGAGAGGAGGCAGTTGCTGCAGGATATTTCTGCTCCCACCCATTCTCGAGCCTCAGTGCCTGGACTTCTGGTCTTGTTAGACTCTGCACCAACTCCTGGCCAGGATTGTAACGGTGTCTCAGTGTCTGTAATATCAGTGGATGCCAGGGATAGGTGGCAGTGTGGGGAGACAGAGAACAGTACTCACTGTAACCGGCCCAGGCCCAGATATTGGCCTTGCAGACACAGACTGCTGCATCTTGTGCACAGCACCAAACGCAATCGAGAATGACAGGTGTTCATTGTTGTATGTACCTAGAACTGAAATTCTACCTGCAGCATAATAGACCATATATGCAGTAACATATGGATAACATAAAGCATTCACAAATACATTCGTAACAATAATGCTATGTAACCATAATAGTGTAAAATTAAAGTCCGTGGTCCAACCATGGAATCAGTCCAAAAAAGATCATAGTCGCTGAGGTCAGGATTGTGCAGTATTAACGTCAATATCTCTATAAATTATTGATGAGAGCAGCAGGAATCCAGAATAGTGCAAAACGCAAGTCCATCATGCAACTAATGGTAGATGATAGTTGCTGAGGTTAGTGTTGTGCAGTGCTCAAGAGTCTGATAGTTGTTGGGAAGATGCTGTTCTTGAACCTGGAGGTCATGGTTTTCAGGCTCCTGTACCTTCTCTCCCATGGTAGCAGTGAGATGAGAGTGTGGCCAGGGTGGTGTGTGTCATTGTGAGTGTGGGTCTGTGTGTGGGTCAGTTTGTGGGTCTGTGTGTGGGTCAGTGTGTGGGTCTGTGTGTGGGTCAGTGTGTGGGTCTGTGTGTGGGTCAGTGTGTAGGTCTGTGTGTGGGTCAGTGTGTGGGTATGTGTGTCAGTCAGTGTGTGGGTCAGTGTGTGGGTCTGTGTATGGGTCTGTGTGTGGGTCTGTGTGTGGGTCACTGTGTGGGTATGTGTGTGGGTCAGTGTGTGGGTCTGTGTGTGGGTCAGTGTGTGGGTCTGTGTATGGGTCTGTGTGTGGGTCTGTGTGTGGGTCACTGTGTGGGTATGTGTGTGGGTCAGTGTGTGGGTCTGTGTGTGGGTCTGTGTATAGGTCTGTGTGTGGGTCTGTGTGTGGGTCTGTGTATGGGTCTGTGAGTGTGTCTGTGTGTGGGTCACTGTGTGGGTCTGTGTGTGGGTCAGTGTGTGGGTCTGTGTGTGGGTCTGTGTGTGGGTCTCTGATGATGCTGGCTGCCTTTTTCATCAGTGATCATCCCCAATTCTGATCTTATAATGAAAAACACATTATTGATGAGGCAGCAGAAGGTACGAACTGGGTAACATTTTTGAGATGGTGAAGACAAGATTAATGAATATTACCTCACTTATGCAAAGTACATGTAACTTTATTGAACTAGCAAAACACATTCTTGATTCGTGTACATTCAAATATTATATTGACATTAATGCTGATTTTCCCCTCTTTAAGTTTAATCCCATTCCTTTAATTAATTTCCTTTATTCTGGTCAATGTTTGGTTTAGTTTAGTTTAGGGATACATTGAGGAAACGGGCCATTCGGCCCACCGGGTCCGTGCCGGCCAGTGATCCCCGTGTTACCTTACACACTAGGGCCAATTTACAAATTTACCAAGCGAATGAACTTACAGTTCTGTAAGTCTTTGGAGTTTTGGAGGAAACCGGAGCACCCGGTTTTTGAGTATAAAAGTTGGGAGGTCATGTTGTATAAGACGTTAGTGAGACTGCATTTGGAATATTGTGTTCAGTTCTGGGCACCGTGTTATAAGAAAGATATTGTCAAGCTTGAAAGGGTTCAGAAAAGATTTACAAGGATGTTGCCAGGACTAGAGGGTGTGATCTAAAGGGAGAGGTTGAGTAGGCTGGGTCTCTATTCCATGGAGTGCAGGAGGATGAGGGATGATCTTATAGAGGTGTATAAAATCATGAGAGGAATAGATTGGGTAGATGCACAGTGTCTCTTGCCCAGAGTTGGGGAATCGAGGACCAGAGGACATAGGTTCAAGGTGAAGGAGAAAAGATTTAATAGGAATCCGAGGGGTAACTTTTTCACACAGAGGGTGGTGGGTGTATAGAACAAGCTGCCAGAGGAGGTAGTTGAGGCTGGGACTATCCCATTGTTTAAGAAACAGTTGGACAGGTACATGGATAGGCTGTTTTGGAGGGATATTGAACAAACATGGGCAAGTGGGACTAGTGTTGCTAGTGTAACAATATGTAACAATGTCCCATTGTTGGCTGGTGTGGGCAAGTTGGGCCGAAGGGCCTGTTTCCACACTGTATCACTCTATGACTATGACCTGGAAAAAACCCACGTGGGTCACGGGGAGAACATACAAACTGTCATTGAGGCAACTGTACACTGTAAATGGCTCGATTGTAATCATGTGTTGTCTTTCCGCTGACTGGTTAGCACGCAACAAAAGCTGTTCACTGTACCTCGGTACACGTGACAATAAACTGAACCTTGGGGCAGGTCTTTAGCTTGATCATATTTCTTGATGAGTTCCAGCGACACGTCTGGCAGAGAGAGTTTGTAGGGACCCCTAATAATTAGTAATTAACTGTTGCATCTCTCTCTGTTTTTGATGCACTTTAATATTCTGAAATACGACAGGCGGATTCGAGATGTAATCCTTTGATGGATGAATTGAAGATGCAAAATTGGAAAATAATACCTGATCACACAGCAATCTTTTATTTTGACATTGCCAAATCTTCATAGCCTTTGAAATGACAGATACTTCATCCAAAAATATCATGCAAAGCAGCTCTTTTAATATAAAACAAACCATTTTTAAAAATTGCAATGGTTGTAGCATAATTGCTGTAAATTATTGTTCATACAGTTATTTTTTTCATTTTACGGCTGATTTTTCCAATGTCTCCCGGTCTAGATTTCCTGTGCATTTCCAGTGATAACATTTGCAACATTATTGAAGCATAAACTAATAGGGATTCACATCTCCCCGAGCACTTTCCTCTCTTCCTCCATTTGCTGTCAACTGCAATTTCAGTAAGGCTGGATTTTCAGCTGGGTGAACCACTGATGGCAGAACTTTGCTGACCTCAGCAGCCAGCCAGGGGCTACTGCCGCAGGTATGGCCAGGTGTGGCTGTGACCACAGCAACCAGCCAGGTGTGATTGGCACAGGTAAAGCCAGGGGTTACTGCCACAGGTAAAGCCAGGTGTGATTGCCACAGGTAAAGCCAGGGGTTACTGCCACAGGTAAAGCCAGGTGTGGCTGTGACCACAGGTGAAGCCAGATGTTACTGTGACCACAGGTGAAGCCAGGTGTGACTGCCACAGGTGAGGCCAGGTATTACTGCCACAGGTGAAGTTTAGTTTTCAAATTTGATTAGTAGCTACAGGAGGAAGGAGTTGCAATTTCTGCCCAATCACATTAAGGACAGTTGCTACACATGGACCCTACACTGCGTTACTTGGTGAGAATTTCCTCCCAATGCCTTGTCTATACTTCAGCTAACTTCAGAACCTGATCATCTATGGACTGTGTCGTTGGTTGCACTGTAGACTTTGCTTTTGCGCTTTATGGCTGCTTGGTATTACTGTTATTAATTTATGGAAATATTGGTAATTGGATATTTAACTCTGTGTCTAGGGAGGAACTGCAGATGCTGGTTTATACCGAAGATAGACACAAAATGCTGGAGTAATTCAGCAGGTCAGGCAGCATCTCTGGAGGAAAGGAATAGGTGACATTTGGGGCGAAGACCCTTCTTCAGACTGAGCGTCAGGGGATTTATCCGTGTGTTATCGTGTTTCACGGGACTGTACAGTTGCAGCAAGTACAAATGTTGCTGGTACAAAGGACAATTAAACTTGACTCTTCATCAGAGCAGAAGTGTATCTGGAGATGTTTTCTGATGCAAGAATCATTGTTATCTGGGAACCAGTCCTGAATCATGGTCCCAGTGTTCCCAGCTGAGATGTTATCACCACCTATAGCCTGGTGGGACTGCAATAGTTCGTTGCATCATTTTCTGTGTCAAAACCGATAAGAGGCAATTTGTCCCTTCGGACTGAGAGCTCCCTCCAAGGTCTAAGCTGTTAACATTAACTGACTGCCTGATTTCATTATGCCATATAAATATTCTTGCTCCCTGCAGCAAATTATTTCAACAAATTAACATTGTAATTGCCTCTTAACTATTTATCAGTGTGGAAAAAGATTGCAAACATGTATCCCGAGGAATTCCCCGGAGAGCAGCAATCACTCTGACAATCAGCTTTGTTGCTGATTTTGCTTCCAGCTGTATTTAAAGATAAAGAAACTATTTCAGCTATAATTATTATTTCTCCTGGATTTAAACCTGGATGCGAGTTTATTCCTTATCTGCGTTATTGATGTTTTTCTGCCAGAGGGCTCCTGAGGTTAGTTGTTGTTCACAGGGCAGTTAGAGGCCTCCTCGCAGTTCCACATATTCATTATCTCAGCCATTATCAGGACTAGAATTGTCACAAGTGGACCTTTTCTGCCAAATGTGCCAGTGCCCAGGACTCCCAGTTTAAAGTCTGGATCTCTCCACGTTCCCCTCTGGTCTCCTCATCTCCTCTCTCTCTCGCCTCCTTTGCTGGACTCTGATATTTCTGCTACATCCCACACTGCTTCAACTAAATGTATAGCAGGTTCTGACACATGTCCTTCAAGACTGGTTGAGTGAAGCTTGCATTCCTTTGCTTTCAGTTGCTGGGATTTGCGAAATTAAAGTTTCACGTTAATGTGAAAATGTCCTAAGATTCTTAATGGGTTTTAATGTTTATTCCCCAAATGAGAAATCAACACCCCCCCTCCCCCTCCCCCTCCCTGTCTGCAAAACCTGGAGAATATTGCTGATATTTTCTATTATTTTAATAACATATTTAACATATTTTTATTGCTTTCAGCTAAAGATTATGTTTGGATGTGCATGAAAATAAGCTTGCAAATACTGTGTTAATTCTGTGCCTACTTTACTTTCAGTCTAAAAAGGGTTCTGACCTGAAACGTCACCTATCCATGTTCTCCACAGATGCTGCCTGACCCGCTGAGTTACTCCAGCACTCTGTGAAACGTCACCTATCCATGTTCTCCAGAGATGCTGCCTGACCCGCTGAGTTACTCCAGCACTCTGTGAAATGTCACCTATCCATGTTCTCCAGAGATGCTGCCTGACCCGCTGAGTTACTCCAGCACTCTGTCCCCTTTTGAAACCCAGCATCTGCAGTTCCTTGTTTCTACATCCCAATGTCTTCTATCCTGAAGAAATTCAACAGATCTTATTCATGTGTTTTAAATCTGGATACTATTGTTCGAAGATTACTGATTACATCACTAAATGACCAAGCAACTGTTATTTATATTTTTACATATTGTGTTGTGTTGCTGCAGTAACAACTTCATTGTTCTATCTGGGATAAATGACAATAAAACACTCTTGACAACTTGGCTATCACATGGTTAACTCCAAGTGGTCTTTATTTTATGCTTCTTCCTGGATCCGAGCTTTGCCTTTGAAACCTGTCTGATGCTGTATTGGTGTTTGTGATACTTCTGGCTTGCTAATTCCAGCATCAGATGTTGAAGATATTATCTTTCCATGAAGGAGAATCCTCTCCATGGCTGGTATCATGTGACACTTTGAGATAATGAATGACAATAGTATTCTCACTTTGCCACTGACTTTAATTGGCCCTGTTTTACCATGAATCTTCATGCCTTTTATCCCAAGCTAAACGGGATACCGCCCTCAGGATTTAGTGCTCGGTGTGACCGGGAGTCCTTTAACTCATCATCAGAGGAAGACTTAAAATCTTCCTTTTGAGTTTATTTAATTTTTTTTACAATGAAACAGAAATTACTCAGATATTTCATCACTGTACTCCAGAACCGTGCAGGGATTGCTGGTCAGTGCGGACTGGGTGGGCCGAAGGGCCTGTTACCACGCTGTGTCTCTAAACTAAACTAAAGCTTGAAAGCAGAATAGGTATTTTATTCAAATACCAGAGATCGTCGAACTAATTTTTGTTTAGTGTTACGTTTCAACGGAGTAAAACGTATATGCTTCTTTGTGACCTTTCTTGCCTTGTATATGCTTCATCTTTTACATGTCTACATATTCTTGTGGTGGGAGATTGCAACCTTCACGTGGTCCACCCTGTTTCGTCGAATGCAATCAGCCTAGCGTGCACAAACAGAAGATCAAACAGAACAAGTTGTCCTACAACTTTAGGCTGTGCACGCCATACGCAAGAAGAAGAAGAAGAATCTTTTGAATTCTTCATGACAGAGTGTGGCCTGGTCGTGACGTGCTTGCTTCAAGTAAAGGAGTGTGAACCAATCTGGTGATGATCTTTGCTTCTCTGTGTAAGAGTCCATCGACACACAATCAAGTCAATTCCTCTCCTCTCTACACATTTTATTCATTAGCATCATTGAAAGGAAATATTGTTTGATGCAAGAATTCATCCTTTCATTAAACCACTGCAACGTTTATGAAAAAGGGGCAGGAAATTGTCAAGAATGAGTTTCCAGTTGTTTCCAGGATGTCTTGGAATTCTTTAGCTCAGAAGAAATAGGTCACAGAGTAAAGAGAAGTCTTTCAAGAGAGAGTTAGATTTAGCTCTTCGGGCTAACGGAATCAAGGGGAGAAAGCAGGAACGGGGTACTGATTATGGATGATCAGCCATGATCATATTGAATGGCGGTACTGGCTCAAAGGGCTGAATGGCCTACTCCTGCACCTGTTTTACATGTTTCTATGTTTCTAGAATAGGTGCAGTCACAAAGCAATTGTTATTCTGTTTCTGTTGAATATAAGGGAATGATGCAGTGCCTAATGTTGGAATTGAGAATCTGTGTTCTGTGCATTCTGTTACACTTCATAACTATCGATCTATTGTGGGTATATCGCACATATTTTATTATCATTTTCCAAGCTGCTGCTTTGAATATTTGGGATTGGTTTTAGACTGGATTAGAAATCCCATGAATAATACTGGAATACCATTGCTATCTTTGCAAGTGAGTTCCATCACTTTCAATGCCTGTGTGATTGATGCAGTAATGTGTTTCATTTTTAATCATTAAAATTTCATTTTGTTTTTAAACGAAAACACAACCTTCCCTCAGCTGTTTCTGTTAGCCCCCATTGAGAATGGAAATAGAACTGGGGGCTTTGGCACAGCTGATGCCCAGTGAGCAGTCTGCCGTGGCCCAGTGCCAGATAGAGGTACCATCTGCAGGCACACAATCTCATTCCCACTGCAGCGCCTGCCCAACTGACCATATCCCCCCCCCCCCCCCTCCCTCCTCGATGCGGCAAGCCTATTGTTAGAATCAAATTCCTCTGAGGAGGTAAAATCATTTACTTATTCATTTTGACTTTTTTTGATTGCTGTGTGGTTTTGTATCAAATTTAGTAGGAAATCTGATTATTATCCAATTAGATATGTGTCATAAAAGATTTGTGGCGCGGTGGCACAACGGTAGAGTTGCTGCCTCACAGCGTCAGAGACTGACTACGGATGCTGTCCGTGCGGAGTTTGCATGTTCTCCCCGTGAGCGCGTGGGTTTTCTCCGGGTGCTCCGGTTTCCTCCCACACTCCGACGACATACAGGTCTGTTGTTTTATTGGCTTGGTATAATTGTAAATTGTCCCCTGTGTGTAGGATAGTGTTAGTGTGTGAGGATCGCTGGTCAGCGCGCACTCGGAGGGCTGAAGGGCCTGTTTCCACTCTGTATGTCTAAACTAAACTAAATTCGCTTTCCCAGCATAAAACTGTCTGAGTTTGAAGCATTTCACATTTCCACCTCACACAAATTATATTTTGAAAAGAACTTAGACTAACAAAATGATATTAAATATTTTTGGATCGCTAAGATGTGGATTTAAGTCATGATCGTAAGGAAATCAATAGTAACAGGCGCGGAAGAATTATTTTTCTAAACATTGGATATGATTTTCAGTTCTGGTGAAATGTTTGAAATAGTTTCTAACTATCAATTCTGTTTACACTAATGTGTAATGTTGTCTGGTTTGTCAACAGTAGGGCTTTGACATTTATTTTTATTTGCATTGACAATAATTGTTTTAAATTTTATCCAGAGTTAATTAAAACATTCACAAGCCTTGATATGATGAAAGTTACTAATTAGTAGTGGGTCGGGAATGTACTCATTTCAATCACAGAGAGGACTCCATTCAGCCCTTGAGACCATGCTGGCCCCTATGCCAGCAATCATATGGGTGGCTCAGTGGTAGAGTTGCTTTCTCACAGCTCCAGAGACCCAAGTTCAATCCTGACTACGAGTGCTGTCTGTACGGAGTAGGTACGTTCTCCCCGTGACCACGAGGGTTTTCTCCAGGTGCTCTGGTTTCCTCCCAAACTCCAAAGACGTACAGGTTTGTAGGTTAATTTGGCATCAGTTAAAAACATTATTGTCCCTAGTGCGTAGGATAGTGTTAATGTGCGGGGATCACTGGTCGGCACAGACTTGATGGGCTGAAGGGCCTGCGACTTACTCTCTCTTACACACATCCACCAACTCCTCTTTCATTCTTTTTGCCCCTCACCTACACTGTAGTGGCAATTCAGCTTAACCAGTGTGTGTTCACAATGTGAGAGGGAGTCAGAGAGCCAAGAAGTATCTACGTGGCCACGGAGAGAACAAACAAACTGCACGGACTGTACCCAAGGTCAGGATGAACTTGCCTCCCTAAAATATTCCATGCAGGGAATTGTTGTCCACACTTCAACCTCTCCTGTGTTTGCTGTTGAAATGCTGCTCTATTGCAAGGTAATGCCCCTGTGTAACACTCACCTGTGTGTCGGCCCGCTGGTCATCAAAGACTGAAAGCCACAAGGAAAGTCCAACATCTACCAATTATAAATCTGAATCTTGTTCTAAAACCAACAGAACAGTATTCCATTATCTTTCATTTCTTCCCGACTATCAAATATGCATTAGAGCTATAGACAATAGGTGCAGGAGTAGGCCATTCGGCCCTTCGAGCTGGATTGTTTTACAGCCATTTGTTTGCCTGTAAAGTCAAATGTGGACAATAACTTGGGTAATCCTAAAAACATAAGATTGAAATTATCGCTTACCGAATAGTGAAAGGCTTGGATAGAGTGGATGTGGAGAGGATGTTTCCACTAGTGGGAGAGTCTAGGACCAGAGGTCACAGCCACAGAATTAAAGGAAGTTCTTTTAGGAAGGAGATGAGGAGGAATTTATTTAGTCAGAGGGTGGTGAATCTGTGGAATTCATTGCCACAGAAGGCTGTGGAGGCCAAGTCAATGGATATTTTTAAGGCAGAGATAGATAGATTCTTGATTAGTGCGGGTGTCAGGGGTTATGGGGAGAAGGCAGGAGAATGGGGTTAAGAGGGCGAGATAGATCAGCCATGATTGAATGGTGGAGTAGACATGATGGGCCAAATGGCCTAATTCTACTACTATCACTTATGATATGACATGACTTTATAATAATAATAATAATAATAATAATAATAAATTTTATTTATGGGCGCCTTTCAAGAGTCTCAAGGACACCTTACAAAATTTAGCAAATAGAGTAAAAACATGTAAGCGGAATGAAATAAATAGTAAAGACATCACCAGTACACAAATTAAAGACAGAATTCAATCCAAAGACAAAAATCAAAAACACAATATGAAGAGAGAGCAGCGGCAGCTAAAGCACGCCAGCATACACGCTCCCTTCCGGCAGCCATCTTGGGCACAGAATAAAATAATCATTTACACACAAAAAAACATCCCCCCACAATGGTTACCACTGTGGGGGAAGGCACAATGTCCAGTCCCCATCCCCAGTTCTCCCATAGTCAGGCCGATTGAGGCCTCCACAGTTGCCTCTACGGAGGCCCAATGTTCCTGGCCGTTCTCGCCGGGTGGAGTTGCTCCGGCGTCGGGAGAGTCCTCACAGCGGCTGGGACGGCTGGAACGGCCGATTCCCTACCGGTGTCCGTGGCCATAATTGAATGGAGGAGTAAACTTAATGAGCTGAATGGACTAATTCTGCTCCTATCTCATAATCTTTTGACCTTATGAAATACAGTTTGCCTGATTATTTTGCATGTGCTACTCATGTTCATCTTTAGCAGTTTTACTAAGAGAGTGAGCGGTGCTGTATCTCACTCACATCCTGGGGCAAGGTCATGCCATTTCTTCTGGGGAATCTTGTGCAAGAATTGTTCCACGATTTCTGGTGCAATAGTTTCTTGTTTTAAGGTGGGCTTGTCACTGTTTGTCATCTGCCCATTCACTTGGCTGCAGATAGACAATAGAACTGAAGCTGGCAGATCAGAGCGACAGAGTGACCGACCAGTGATTTAACCTGTACTTATCCTGATTAGAGATTCTATACATCGCACCTGTATCACCAGGACAATGCTTAGCTGGCGGAGAGTATCGTGACATCCAAATTGCCATGCTCTGTGTATCGGTACGGAATGTTTTATTTGGGGTTTGCAATCCCATTGACAGTAAACTTTACTGTTTCTGTATTCTTTGACTTCCTCTGACAATGTAGTGGACAGCAGTGTTCAAACATGTCTACATGTGCAGGTAAGGTTCACTTTAGTGACTTTTAGTTCAACTATGATTTTCACTGACGATGTTGCATTAGATTTTTTTCACCAATCTAATTATATTAATTTTTTTTTAATTCTCAAGATGATTATGCGATTTTCCATTCTCTCTTTATTGATCAGTGAGACAACTTTGACTAATTTCTCTTTTCCTATCATCATTTCGGCAACCACTCTCTACAAACATCGCAACCACACATTCAGGCTGGTGGCAGCACTGAGCTGATGTCCAGCATCTATCTACACCAATGACCAATGGCTCTTTTACCTAAATCTGTACAATTCCCTACCTTTATATTCTGAATTAGGAAATGGACCAGTGTCTTTTTCACACAAATTCATTTTACTTACGGTCTAATGATTACAGAAAAAATATTTTTTTAATTATGGGGCGAAAGAGTTAAGGTAAAAAACACAGAGTGCTGGAGTAACTCAGCGGGTCAGGCAGCATCTGTGGAGAACATGGATAGGTGACGTTTCACAGAGTGCTGGAGTATCTCAGTGGGTCAGGCAGCATCTGTGGAGAACATGGATAGGTGACGTTTCACAGAGTGCTGGAGTAACTCAGCGGGTCAGGCAGCATCTGTGGAGAACATGGATAGGTGACGTTTCACAGAGTGCTGGAGTAACTCAGCGGGTCAGGCAGCATCTGTGGAGAACATGGATAGGTGACGTTTCACAGAGTGCTGGAGTAACTCAGCGGGTCAGGCAGCATCTGTGGAGAACATGGATAGGTGACATTTCACAGAGTGCTGGAGTAACAGCGGGTCAGGCAGCATCTGTGGAGAACATGGATAGGTGACGTTTCACAGAGTGCTGGAGTAACTCAGTGGGTCAGGCAGCATCTGTGGAGAACATGGATAGGTGACGTTTCACAGAGTGCTGGAGTAACTCAGCGGGTCAGGCAGCATCTGTGGAGAACATGGATAGGTGACGTTTCACAGAGTGCTGGAGTAACTCAGCGGGTCAGGCAGCATCTGTGGAGAACATGGATAGGTGACGTTTCACAGAGTGCTGGAGTAACTCAGCGGGTCAGGCAGCATCTGTGGAGAACATGGATAGGTGACACTTTGGGACAGGTGGAGAGGATGTTTCCACAAGTGGGAGAGTATAGGACAAAGTCACAGCCTCAGAATTAAAGGGTGTTCTTTTAGAAAGGAGATGACGTGGAATTTATTTAGTCAGTGGGTGGTGAATCTGTGGAATTCTTTGCCACAGAAGGCTGGGGAGGCCAAGTCAATGGATATTTTTAAGGCAGAGATAGATAGATTCTTGATTAGTACGGGGTTATGGGGAGGGCAGAAGAATGGGGTTAGGAGGGAGAGATAGATCAGTCATGATTGAATGGTGGAGTAGACTTGATGGGCCGAATGGCCTAATTCTACTACTAACACTTAAGACCTTATGACCCTTCTTGAGACTGATTGTGGTGGGTGGGGCGAGGGGGAGGGGCTGGAAGAGAGGAGGGGCAGGACACAGTTTGACAGATAGTGGGTTGATACAGGTGAGGAAGGTTTTTGATGGACAAATGGTTGGACAAAGGCCAAGATGAGAAGACAGAATGTGTGAGACCAAAGGATTGCAGAGTTGCAAACTGTGAAGCTGAAGGGAGGAAGGGAGGAAGAGGGGAGAGATAGTCGTGAGGATCAGGGGAGGGGGCCAGAAAGGGAGGGGAGAATGTGAAGGAAAGTGAGGGGGAGGTTGTGTAGTTTCCTAGAATCATTCTCCAAGATTTACAGTAATTAGGTTAACTTTTCTGCACGCAACAAAAACATTTGACTGTACCTCGGACACGGGACAGTAAACTACTCATCTCATTATCAATTATAAATTGCATAATGGATAATCTACAACAGGAAGCAATTGAAAAATATCGCAACAGGATCTTTCAGGATAATATAACAGTATTATACTATGTTATATGATCGGACTTTGCCAACTTTACCTTGCACTAAACGTTATCCCCTTATCATGTATCTGTGCACAGAAAATGGATCGATTGTAATCATGTACTGTCTTTCCGCTGACTGGTTAGCACGCAACAAAACCTCGGTACACGTGACAATAAACTAAACTCAAGTGTTACTTTCAGGACAGTCTGGTCTGTCATAGTGATCAGTGTGTTTCTCACTGCCACTAATGCCAAGCCTTAATCTGACACTAGTTTAGGTTGAGTTTAGAGCTACAGCAAGGAAACTGGCCTTTTGGCCCATCGAGTCTACGATGACAACACCAGCCATTCACACCATTTCCATGTAATCCACATTCTCATTTGACTAAACGGGCTAATTTGGCTTCATCAATGCCATTACATTTTCCCTTCCCCACAATGTTCTGAGATCACTTAATAAATTCATGCACTTAAATTAAAGATTAACTTCTCAAAAATCTCAAACAAAACTCCTGCATATTGTCCTGGCAACAATATTAAAAACTCACCTTATACTTTGAGATTTCCTAAGAAAGCAATCTGGTCATGAGATTGTGGTCAGATGAAGCAGCTTCTTGTGCTCTGCATTAATAAGGCTACGTGACTGAAGATTTCCTACCTGCTAATAGTTTTAGCCATTTTTACTTTAAAATCTACTTTCTATGTGGTTTACAGGGACAACAAGGCACAATGGCGTGCCAAGCTGTTGTCTTTGGCTCTGAATCAGTCGTGTTCTTGCTTATAAAGTTCTTTAAATGACATTCAAAACACATACATTGAAACTATAAAAGTAATTGCTTGGGGCTTACATGTATCTATAACAGGGGTTGTGATTTTCATCTATAAAAGGGAAATAGATTCCTGTTTTCTTCTCTGAATATACTGAGGTAATTGAATTCCCACTTTACCATGGGACCAATTATGAGTTGAGGCTGTGAGGTTTTCCTTGGCTGTGGTAATGGAACATGATGGGAGAGTTGGTGGAGGTGAAGTTGTTTGCATTCACTACAGCAAGATGACTTTATTCCACACAATCCTACCTTGCCTGAGGTGTTGCATGGAGTGTGGATCGTGTACAATAACAGCACGCACCTGATTGAAGTCACTCACCCACTTTTATTGACAGCTACTTAGCAGCAGTATGAACAAGTATTCAGAATGTAAGGGTGCCTGGGTTCACCTTGCAGACTATCTGTTAAAATAGTTTAGTAATCTGTAAAAAATATAAAACAAGATGTGGTTTGAAGAAGGGCACCACTTTCAACATGCTCATGAACCACAGGCCAACAACCAGAGAGCAACCTGAACTGCTATCAACCTCCTGGAGACCCTCGCACTATCTTTGTTCGGGCTTTACCTTGCACTAAACGTTATTCCCTTTATCCTGTATCTGTACACTGTAAATAGCTCAACTGTAATCTTGCATTGTCTGTCCGCTGACTGGATAGCACGCAACAAAAGGTTTTCACTGCACCTCAGTACATGTGACAATAAACTAAATATATAGTGGTTTAATGCTTTCTCATTTGCCCGTATCGATGTACACTGAAGCAAACTGATGTCATTCTGCAACTGAGCATTCAGGGGGGGGGGAGGGAGGGGGGGGGGAGGAGCGGGGGGAGGGGGGGGGGGGTAGTGTTCCCTCTGCCTTGAGATCTTTTTGAAGTGATTCTATTCAGAGTTTAGAGATACAGCGTTGAAACAGGCCCTTCGGCCCATCGTGTCCATGCCGACCAGCGATCACCTGCCAACTACTTTTATCTTATCACACTTTCACCCGCCACATTAGGGGCAATTTACAGAGGCCAATTAATAGACAATAGGTGCAGGAGTCGGCCATTCGGCCCTTCGAGCCAGCACTTTTTCAAAAAGCTGCCTTCTCTTGCACCTGAATCCCAGCGGGAGAAATGAGACCTCCCCCCCTCTTGTAGACTGACAAGCTAAATGCACCAGAATATCACGGATAAAACAGGCTTCAATTATTTCCTAGGATAGACACAAAAAGCAGGAGTAATTAACCTACAAACCCACACGTCTTTGGGATGTGGAAGGAAAGTGGAGCACCCGGAGAAAGCCCACTTGGTCACAGGGAGAACGTGCAAACTCCACACAGACTGTACCCAAGTTTGGGATTGAACCCGGGTCTCCACCGCTGCACCATTTAAGAGCTGGATATGTCTGGCATCACATTGATGCAGGAACAATATATATCTGAAGGTCTTCAAACTAGTTTGATTGATCAGTTTCCGTTTAAGAGCCATCAATACGTTATTAACTACAACATTTCATCAATAACTAATCCAGCATTTGCCATTTTGTGGATTGGGAGTTTTAAGCTCCTTGGAGCTTGGTTCTTCAAGATATCATTTATACATTTGCAAAATGAAACCTTTTTCAGTTTTTGGGTTTCTTTCTGTCTACCAGCTGAAGCATTACACTAATTTGGGAGACGGGTATTAGTTAAGATTGTGTGTAAGGCTTATATCAGCGATACAGTTCTTCCTTACCAACAATATATAAATTACCTGAGGAGTTTTATGTTGTAGGTTAGACTGGCTCCCCTGGAAACACACTGCCTTGTTTTCATTCTGAACAGCATTTAAAATAATCCTTTCTGCTGCAGGAGTGTGGTTTAATTTTCCACAATGCCGTCCTTTGATCTGTAGAAGCAGCTCTCTCTGATTGAGGGCTCTTGGAATAATGCTGCCACTTTAGACTGCCTTTTTCAGAAAGCTGCCTTCTCTTGCACCTGAATCCCAGCGGGAGAAATTAGACCCCCCCTCTGTAGACTGACAAGCTAAATGCAGGAGCATATCACAGATAAAACAGGCTTCAATTATTTCCTAAGATAGACACAAAAAGCTGGAGTATCTCAGCGGGACAGGCAGCATCTCTGGAGAGGAGGAATGGGTGATGTTTCACGTTTCCTGAAGAAGGGTCTTGACCCGAAACGTCACCCATTCCTTCTCTCCAGAGATGCTGCCTGTCCCGCTGAGTTACTCCAGCATTTTGTGTCTATCTTCAATTATTTTCCACTCACTTAAGCCACGTCTATAGTTGATGAAATAAAGAGGGCCAAGCCCGGGAATAAGTAGGAGAAATGGAAGAATGTTTAAGTTAGCATTGAAAGTTACACCGAAGATAGACACAAAATGCTGGAGTAAGTTTGCAGGTTTGCTAGTTGGCAGATGATACTAAGATAGGTGGAGGGGCAGGCATGTAGAGGATGCAAGGACTCTGCAGAAGGACTTGGATAGGTTAGGAGAGTGGGCAGAGAAGTGGCAGATGCAAAGTGTGGAGTCGTGCATTTTGGTAATACGAATAAAGGCGTCGATTATTTTCTCAATGGAGAGAGAACCCAGATATGGGAGGTGCAGAGGGACTTGGGAGTGCTGGTGAAGGACTCCCAAAAAGTGAATTTGCAAGTCGAATCGGCAGTAAGGAAGACAAATTCAATGCTAGCATTTATATCAAGAGGACTAGAATACAAAAACAGAGATGCAATGCTGAGGCTCCATAAAGCGCTGGTCGGGCCACATTTGGAATACTGTGAGCAAATTTGGGCCCCATATCTGAGGAAGGATGTGCTGGCTCTGTAGAGGGTGCAGAGGAGTTTACAAGAATGATTCCAGGAATGAGTGGGTTAGCATATGATGAGCGTTTGACGTCACTGGGCCTGTACTCGCTGGAGTTTAGAAGGTTGAGGGGGGACCTCATTGAAACTTACAGAATAATGAAAGGCATAGATAGAGTGGATGTGGAGAGGATGTTTCCACTGGTGGGAGAGTCTAGGACCAGAGGTCACAGCCTCAGAATTAAAGGGCACTCTTTCATAAAGTAGATGAGGAGGAACTTCTTTAGTCAGAGGGTGGTCAGCCATGGGCAAGGTGGGTCGAAGTTCAAGGTTACAGGAGCAGAATTAGCCCATTGGGCCCCATTGAGTCTACTCCAACTATTAAATCATGGCTGATCTATCTCTCCCTCCAAACCCCATTCTCCTGCTTTCTCCCCGTAACCTTTAATCAAGAACCTGTCAATCTCCGCTTTCGAAATACCCACTGACTTGGCCTCCACAGCTGTCTGTGGCAATGAATTCCACAGATTCACCACCCTCTGGCTAAAGGAAGTCCTCCTGGTGAAGCCATGTTCCCGTGCTGAACAGCTCTGTGCTCTTTGTTGTTCTTTTATAGCTGACAATGAAGATTACACCAAACGTAAAGGCCTGGTGCTGCCTTGAATCACCCTTGCATTCACGTTTGGAGTTGGTGCATTGTACAGTGGGACAGTGTATCTAAATTGATCATCCCTCTGCGATACGATGAGATACGATAGAACTTTATTGATCCCAGGAGGGAAATCGATCTGCCAACAGTCTTAAAACATAAAATACATGAAACATGAAATTAAAGTGGCCAGTGGAAAGGATTGGAGGATATGTAAAGATTGGGGAGGGGGGGGAGGAAGAGAAGGGCAGTCAGTCTCAGTCTACCCCACGACAGAAGGGAGGAGGGGGGGGGGGGGGAAGAGTTAGTCTCAGTCTACCCCACAACAGAAGGGGGGAGAGTTAGTCTCAGTCTACCCCACAACAGAAATAACTTCTTGTGAAATAACTACATTTATCATTTCTGTCCCTGGTGACAGCAAATCCCAGAGAGCAAATCCATAAAGTGGCTCTAACATCTGATAGTGAAACATTTCCATTTAATCTTAAACGATGCAGATTTCACCGCCTCCACTCTCACCAACAGCAACTGCTCCCACGTGGAGCAATCTTAAAATGCCAATGGCTTCAGGCAAATCAAACAGTGTTTGGAATTGGCTATTTCAGGAGTAGTTCCCCCCCTCCTCCTCTCTGTTCTAACATACAAATATGAAACTTGCACCTCTCCATTTGTTTTAAGAAACAGGGCTGACCTTTCAAATCGGTCTGTTCCTACAGGAATCAAAATTTAATTTATCCAGCTCTGATCTTGATGTGTGGAGAATGTGTGAACCCTTTCAGCCCGAGGTAAACATTGTGTGTCTCTGCGTTGTAAGCTGTCATTTGCACAGTTCATAACAGGCATTTAAAGCGCGGTTGTTTACCGAGAGGTCGTCGGTAGAGTTGCCCCCCCCCCCCCCCCATACCCCCATCATCATAGACTGCCCGGGGAAATCTCACTCACACGGACACACAGTCTCGGCTCCGGCCAGCAGCAATGTCTGGGTTAACTCCACACTTTGGAGAGCAAATGATATGCGGCTTGGAGTGGCGGCCTGGCTATAATCAAAGTGAGAGTGGTGCAGAATGCTTCAGTTCACCAGGGCGAGTCGCGGGGGGGGGGGGGGGGGATTTAAACTTGTTTAATCAATTGCAGCTGCATCATAATGAAAAGAGCTCTTTTTAAACATGGAGCCGAGAGTCCATCATTAAACAGCCACTTATCTATCTGCCTGTAATGCCAGTGTGTGTGTGTGTGTATGTATGGGTGTGTATGTATGTATGGGTGTGTGTGTATGGGTGTGTGTGTATGGGTGTGTGTGTATGGGTGTGTGTGTATGGGTGTGTGTGTATGGGTGTGTGTATGTAAGGGTGTGTGTGTATGGGTGTGCGTGTGTGTTTGGCCGTGTGGATAATGGCCGGGCAGTGGCTGCAGTTTCTTGTTCTTGTGACATATATAAAACCGAGAGTCTTGGCTTGTGTGGAGAATGAGGGTGATGATGGTCACAGCCGTGTTAGCAGTTGGACAAAGCCGAGAGTTCGCGGCGCTGCCGCCTTCTCTACCGCCGGGACCTCCCTCACACTGAGCCCTGCCTCCTCCTAGAAACATAGACAATAGGCCATTCGGCCCTTCGAGCCAACACCGCCATTCAATAAGATCATGGCTGGTCATCCAGATTCAGTACCCAGTTCCTGCTTTCTCCCCATATCCCTTGATCCCGTTAGCCCCCAGAGCTAAATCTAACTCCTTCTTGAAAACACCCAGTGAATTGCCCCCCTCCCACCCACCGCCTCTTCACCTCTAATGTTTATTACTAGAGCCAGGATGTTTAGGCACCAAACAACTCTGAAATGGGCAGGCAAAAAGGCATCATAAAATTACAAAAAAGACATTTATTGCAAAAAAAGCCAAAAAAGGCACGTATTTCCACCACCAACACATGGTTACAAATGATAATACACAGGTATACTACATTAAATGGCCAAAGTTGCCTGGTTGCACATAACTACCAGCATTTTTTCAAATTATCTGGTGTTAAACTATGCCGTCTGTCAGACAGAATATGCTTCAGTTGTGAAAAACATATTTCTACCCCAGCTGAGGTCACCGGTGCATACCCAAAACAAGCTACAGACTCTATATTCATGTCGATATCTTGTGCATTACAACTACCTTTGAGAACTTTAGCTATGTTTTGTATTTCTTCAAGATCTTTGTTCGCTAAAATCACTCTCTCACATTTTCCTTGTATGTCTTTACCTACATCGCCAGGAACTTTACGAATATCGTCAGTTACTTTGTGGAAAACCTGCAAGTTATTCACTAATGTTTTGCCACATTTCTCAAGGGAAGTGAGAAGGGAAGGGCTTGTGGGAAGTTTGCAAAATTGGAAGCAATAAATAGATTTTGTAGAAACTGTACCAGCGGGCAGCGGCACGAACGAATGATCGACCGACGGTGGCGCCCACGGTTTCGCCCCGGTGGTGGAAATGTTCTTGTAATTTATACAATGTTAACACGTTAATAATAACATTAATATGAATGTGCTGACATAGAAAACATCATTGTAATCACGGTACAACCAGAGAAAATAGCACCACCTTTTAGCAAAATGGCAAACAAAGGCTGATTTAGGCACTCGATCGCGAAAGAGGCATTATCCTGGTGAAATCATCAAAAAAGGCAGGAAAAGGCACTTATGGCATTTATGACAAAATCCTGGCTCTAGTGATTACATGGCATCTAGGCGAGGAAGTTGTGGCAGAGCGCTTGCTGCCGACATTGCTCCCTGTGGCCGGGCAAGAAGCTATTGAGAGGGCAGCATTTGTTTCATTACCCTGCTGGGGATCTCTGTGAGTGGGCAACACTTCCCGCAATGTGTGAAAGAAAAGGAAAAAAACCAATAAACATAAAAAATAACCCAGGGTGGATTGGGTCGACTGGCCCCGGCAGACAGTGTGATTCATGGGAATGAAGACAGCAAATGATGGGACTGATTGATCATTTTCTCTAATGACTGTAATTCAAAAGACAAAATGAAACCAGATTGTGAGCATATTTCCAGCTGGACAAGAGAGCTCTGTACTGACGACATGACATTCACTGGCTGAGAATGAATATTAGAAATCCTCTCCAAAAAGCCCCCAGATGTTACAGTACACATTTGGTTGTTTTAATTAAATGAAATACACAAATTTTGAGAAGCTAAATCCAGCTATTCTGAAATGGTTACAATATCTGTACTAAACAGAGCTGAATTAAATCACTTGCTGAATATCTTTTCATTGTGATGGAAGTCACAACTAGGCAATGAAGTGACAGAATAAAGAGTCTGAAGAAGGGTCTCGACCAGAAATGTCACCTATCCATGTTCTCCACAGATGCTGCCTGACCCGCTGAGTTACTCCAGCACTCTGTGAAACGTCACCTATCCATGTTCTCCACAGATGCTGCCTGACCCGCTGAGTTACTCCAGCATTTTGTGTCTATCTTCTGAATAACATAACTTTGTGGTTAAACTTACTCTGTTCTTGTTTATGTTGATTCGTTTTGCTAAATTTTTAATGGTTTTGCTGAAAGCAGACTTTGTTGCTAACATTCTGTTCAGTTTTAAATATTGTAGACTCATTATTCCTAACTAACTAACATCGTTCATCAACGACAAAGCCAAGATCCAGAACTATTAAAGGCAATGCCCGTATTTATGGACAATTGCATTTATTGCAACATCCACACTGGTGATGGTGCATCTTACATTTTATGAATATTGAGCCATTATCTTCCGTAACATTCTTATTTTTTAATCTGATATTTATCTTTTGTGGGACTCAGGAAGTAGTATGCCAATTTTCTACACAAATTCCCCATTTCATACAGAAATTAATATGGTAATTAGGCAGTCAGACTGTCCCTAAGGTATGCAATCGTGAATGAAGATGGTGAACATAATTCCATTTATAAGGTGATTTTCCTGCCTCGAGTTATTGGCCACACCATGAAACATGGTCCTAATGTTGCCCACGCTGCTACCTCATCACCACAACCTGGTCCTACAAACAATGAGGTCCAGCTGTTTCCATACAATGGCTGAGAGAGGATTGCTCACCTAAGCATTAGGAGAAATGTCCTGGAACTATTTTAAATATTTTGTTCATCTGTGTGACATGTATGGTCTGGTTTAACCACGTCCAAAATCCAGCCTGGACTAACTTGCAGTGTCTGTGCGTGTCTATCTATGTATGGGTGTGTGTGCATGTGTGCCTGTGCTCCTGTGTGTGCGTGTGTCCGTGTGTGTGTGTGTGTCTGTGTGTGTGTGTGTGTGTCTGTGTGTGTGTGTGTGTGTCTGTGTGTGTGTGTGTGTGTCTGTGTGTGTGTGCGTGTGCGTGTCTGTGTGTCCCTGTGTGTGTGTGTCCCTGTGTGTGTGTGTGCTTGTCTATCTGTGTCTGTGTGTGTGTGTGCGGGTTAGTCTGCGTCCCTGTGTGTGTGTATGTCTATCTGTGTCTATGTGTTTGTGCGTGTCTCTCTGTGTTCCTGTGTGTGTGCTTGTGTGTGCATGTCCCTGTGTGTTTGTGTGTGTGTGTGTGTGTGTGTGTGTGTGTGTGTGTGTGTGTGTGTGTGTGTGTGTGTGTGTGTGTGTGTGTGTGTGTATGTGTCTGTGTGTGTGTGCGCATGTGTCTGTGTGCATGTCCATGTGTCTGTGTGTTTGTGTGTGTCAGTGTGTGTGCATATGCACGTCTGTGTGTCAGTGTGTGTGCGTGTGTCTATGTGTGTGTCTGTGCCTGTGTGTGTTTGCATGCGTGTATGTGTGTGTGTCTCTGTGTGTGCATGTGTGTTTTGTGTCACCTGTTCTATTTGAGGTAGAAATTACAATGCCTTAAAATCGTCAAATCCTTAATAATCTGGATAATAATGTTCACTTACGCGACTGCAAAACATCACAGTTTCAAATGGACAATTGGATGGCGTTTACGTTCTGCTCCAGCCCGTGCGCGTGGTTGGTATCAGATGCCGCAGTGGTGCCCTGCAGCTCTTATCTCCTGGAACCAGGGAAGATGTTATCATGTGTTTCATTATTTCCACAACTAATCTATTGAGTGGGCCAGTGGGAGTTACGTAAATGAAGCATTTAATCTAAACCGTATACGTACAGACACAAAGTGATTTTGAATCCTTTCCCAGACAACTAGGGTCCGGTGTTGGAATAATGGTCACTTTCTCCTTGCACTCCACATGGTGGGTTAATGACCATAAAGGATGCCATTACATGCATCTTGCATATTCTTTACTTGTCGGACAAATACAAGGACATTTGGACAGGCACAGGAAATTCTCAAAGCAATATGGGCCAAACATGGGCAAACGGACTAGTTTAGATGGGGAATCTTGGACAGTATGGACGGGTTGGGCCAAAGGGCCTCTTGCCGTGCTATAAGACTCTATGATGAAAATACTCTAATGAAAATATGACATCAACATTTTAGAGCAATTCATAATATTAATATGACCTATTATTCATAAGGGCCTGAAATACACGTGATTATTCTTACAACATGAATCAAACTCTCCATATGAAGAACGATGCTGAAATTCCACATGAAAATGAAGCTTTTTTGAATCTCAGGTCTGTGATTAAAATGCCTTGGGGTGAAATAGTAATATTTGGGCCAACTGTCAACCCTGTGAAATGACTTTCAACAGCAAATTAATTCTGCTCGCTTAAACCCACATGTGTAAAAACATATTAATTTTACAAGTGCACAGAATAAAAAAACAAAATAAACATTTGTTACAGCGATGTTCGTTGGCTCAATACAAAAAGAAGCAAAGAGATGGCGGAGAACAGGATAATTGATATGATGTTCTTTTATTCAGCTTCGGCACAGCGCATCTCTAGAGTCCTACTTCAACCCATTAAGAGTATAGCATCATTTTCCACTCGACTAACTAGCCACATAACCAACAAATGAAGTCAGCCATAGGTCACGAAGCATTAAATCAGTGTTCTCTGCATCATCTGTGCACGAATATTGTCGTGCCTCCGACTGATAGTTTCTTTTTTTAATAATCATTTTGTTTTCTTTGGTCGAGTCAAAATAGTCAGAGGTGTTAATGTACAGTCGATTAAAACGGGAGCTTGCAAACGTGGCAAGTATATTTTGCAAAAGCTCACTGTGATTTTTCATGGTTGATCGTATTCTAAATACAAAGGCTTTCCACATTGGGTAGGATGTACGATTTTAAACAGGCACACTTCACATGGAGAATCATGTAACTGTGCACCTCAGCTCAGCCCACTGTGTTCAACCCAGTTTGCAGTGATTACAGATATTATATGGTACCATGTAATGTAAACCCCCCCCCCCAAAAAAAAATAATAGTCTTAAAGGAGCAATATATATATATATATTTAAATTGTGTTGTGGCCTTAACATTTGAATTATCAAAATTATTTGTTGTTGTTTTTATATATGTCACAATAAAATTTTAAGATGTGTTGAAATTAGGTAACATTTCAGAATGTTATCTTCATCATAGCTAATTTAGGAAAATTTGAGCATTAATGTTATTGATCTTGTACATATTGTTGGAAAAAGCCTAGCTGTTATTTTAAGCTTTAAAGCAAAACCCCCCCCCCCCCAATGTATTTGTTGTGTGAGAATCTCTACTTGTGAGAACTGCCATTAAATGCTTCCTCCTTTAATGGTATGCAAGCAAGTCAATCCTAATGCAGAGTTTAAAACACATTTTTTGGAGTCTTGGTGGAACCTAATGGAATTCAGTGTAGTTTATTGTCACGTGTACTGAGGTGCAGTGAAAAGCTTCTGTTCCATGCTAAACAGTCAGTGGAATGTCTATACATGATTATATTCGAGTCATTGACAGTGTATAGATACATGAAAAGGGAATAACATCTTGTCATGGAGTGGATGTTAACAGTAGGTCCAATAGTTTTAATTCCACAAGGTGCATGTTTGACAACAACAACACTAGTCTGATCGGTCAGACTGATGACCAACCTTGCAAGGCTGTTCTTGGACAGGTATCTCAGGTACAGGTAGGTCTGGTTCCATGTTCTCGAGAGATGCTGACTGACCCACTGCATTACTCCAGCACTTTGTGCTTGTTATCATAAACGAGAATCTACAGTTCATTTGATCTACAAAATAGAGGCAGTGAAATGAATTTGCCAGCAGCGATACACTTAAAAAGAACACACAATACACAATAAAATTTAACACCAACATGCACCACAACATTCTTCACTGTGGTGGAAGGCAACAAAGTTCAGCCAGTCCTCCTCCTTTGTTCACCCGTGGTCGAGGCCATGAACCCTCCGTAGTCACGAAAGAAGAAGAAGAAGAAGCTCTGAACTACAACAGACTTTTATTATTACTGCACAATATTTGTTTATTTATTGAGTGTGTGTGCATGTGTATATAGACACACTTAACTTTTGTTCTGACATGAATATCACTATTCGATAATGAAGTAGGGTCAATATTCTTTGAAGGAAAACTGCATCTGACGTTCCCGATGCGACCTCCTGTATACATCTCCCTCAGTGAGACCAAGTGTAGACTTGGCAACTATTTCGCTGAAGAATTGTGCTCAGTCTGCCAAGGCCTATTGGATTTCCTGATAGCGAACAACTTTAACTCCCCTTCCTATTCCCACACTGACCTTTCTGTCCTGGGCCTCCTCCATTGTCACAATGTAAATTTGAGGAACAGCACCTCATATTTCGCTTGGGCAGCTTACACCACCAGTCATATCAATGTTGAATTCTCTATTTTTAAGTAACTTTTACATACTCCATTCTCCACCCACCCCCCCTCTCTGCGTCCTCCACTAAAAGTCAGTTAGTTCGCCAGTTTCACAGTTTGCAATGATGTTTCTCTCTTGGGATCTCACCGCCCCGAGACAACAATTAGCCAATCAGGGAACCACCCTGAGGTAATCCGTTGTTGTCCTGGTCGCTTCTTGCTTCCAGTCCCCCCGCCACATGCTATCAGTCTGAAGAAGGGTCCCGACCTGAAACGTCACCTATCCATGTTCTCCACAGATGCTGCCTGACCCGCTGAGTTACTCCAGCACTCTGTGAAACGTCACCTATCCATGTTCTCCACAGATGCTGCCTGACCCGCTGAGTTACTCCAGCACTCTGTGAAACGTCACCTATCCATGTTCTCCACAGATGCTGCCTGACCCGCTGAGTTACTCCAGCACTCTGTGAAACGTCACCTATCCATGTTCTCCACAGATGCTGCCTGACCCGCTGAGTTATGGTGCAGCAGCATCTATGGAGCGAAGGAAATAGGCAACGTTTCGGGCCGAAACCCTTCTGGAAATAGGCAATGTTTCGGGCCGAAACCCGGAAGGGTTTCGACCCGAAACGTTGCCTATTTCCTTAGCTCCATAGATGCTGCTGCACCCGCTGAGTTACTCCAGCACTCTGTGTAACGTCACCTATCCATGTTCTCCACAGATGCTGCCTGACCCGCTGAGTTACTCCAGCACTCTGTGTCTACTTGTGTAATTAATACTTTTCTTCAGTATATTTTATCCATTGCAATATCCATCAATGTTGAGCCTGAGATACGAAGCGTACCACATCTACATTGTGCTTATAGATATCAGTGTGTTTGTGGGTGTGAGTGAAAATTAATTTTCCAGTTAATGCCTTGTGTGTTTTTTTATATTTAACACAAACTACAATTCCACTGAAGAATACCGACAGATACAACTGCTCTTGTGTTTCAACTCTGCTGGGTGTAGTTGTCAGCATGTTAAGACATTGTGAATGACCGCTGGACCATAAAGTGGTTGTGTGACATGAGACGGCGAAGATGTCCTGACAAGACGATGATACTGTGCTCCACTGCCTCATGCCTCTTGCTGACCTTCAGCATGTCTTTCCCTGGAACAGATATCTGCTACGAAGGCTTTGTTTGGCATTGACAGCATGTCATATTTGGTTAATAAACCAGTCAATTTTGCTTAGATATTGTGTCACACACACGTCACAGATTCACAACAGCAATGAGTTTATTATTGGCACGTGTGCTGAGATACAATGAAAACTTTTGTGTTTTGTGTCCTAGTCTGCCCAATCAAATTCTACATGAGTACAACCACACACACTCAGAAGAGTGTACAAGAGTGTAGTGGATATTAGTAGATACTCTTCTGGAACAGCGGGTAGAGAGTCGCCACGTTCCAGCCCCATCTTGCAACTTCCGAGTCTCTGTAGAGTCTGATCTTGGCCCAAGGAGATGTGCGGTTTCTTATTTCCTCCCGTTAAGGCTGGGTGTGGTGGCGACACTGGGTGGGTGAAGTAGGGGTGGGCCTGTCCCAGCGCCATGCCCGACATCAGCCCCTTCTACCACCGCTCCATGCAGCTGCCGCAGGCTGCGATCCATCCGCTCGCTCACCCGCCCGGCTGCAGTAGGGCCTCCTGCGGGCACCTCCACCAACACCACCCACCCACGGGCACCACAAACCTCCCGCGGCCACCTCCACCAACACCACCCGCCTACGACCACCGCCCACGACCACCGCCCACGACCACCGTCCACGACCACCGCCCACAACCACCGCCAACACCACCTCCACCAACACCACCTCCACCAACACCACCCGCCCACGACCACCGCCCACGACCACCGCCCACAACCACCGCCCACAACCACCGCCCACAACCACCGCCCACAACCACCGCCCACGACCACCGACCACAACCACCTCCACCAACACCACCCGCCCACGACCACCGCCCACGACCACCGCCCATAACCACCGCCCACGACCACCGCCGACAACCACCTCCACCAACACCACCTCCACCAACACCACCCACCCACAACCACCGCCCACAACCACCTCCACCAACACCACCCGCCCACGACCACCGCCCACGACCACCGCCCACGACCACCGCCCACGACCAACGCCCACGACCACCGCCAACACCACCTCCTGTCCACTGCCTCCACCCACAACCATCACTCGTGGGAACAAACGTCAATACAAGAGATTGCTGAATCTTCCTGAACTGATTTAAAGTCAGTGGATTATGCCGCTGCTTTGCCACTGAATGTAAACTCTCGGCCATTCTTGTACATGACGTTCAAACTGTTGCTGATATTCTCTGTGATACGTCTCTCAAAATTGCATTTGGTGGGATTTCTATTGACTATTCTATCGGCCAATTTGATCGTAGCCTGACACCAATTCCAACATGGTTTGTAAAACACTTGGTGATTTTTCGTCCCTTAATTTGAGGCCAACTCTATTACAGACTTATCATTGGCCAGATAACCTGAAACACACAGTGTATTAAAACATTTTGATAATCACTTCTCAGTTATTCATTTAGCAAAAATCCTTGGGAGCCAAAACATGTTCATGAAATACATTTAATTCTCTTCTGGAATGGTTCAATTTATTTCCACGTTGCAGCCCACGTTGATAGATTTTGCAAGATATAATTAGAACATATAACAGATGTCTTTTGAAGAATAAATTGTTCACCATGGGGGTGTCCCTATTTCAGTATCAGCATTGCATGGGTTTGATTGTACATGGAACTTTATTGCATGGCATCTATCAATGCACCAGCATCCCCTTTATTACTGGCACCGTTATAAATATTCTTCCCATTATGTATTGGACTTTGCAGATAAAATTTGTATTTTATGGTGCAGTATAATTTAAAACAAAATCTTTGACATTATCTCAAGGTGCGATACAATATTGTGTGTTTAGAGGTTCATGCTTTGGAAAAATAAAAGACCATCTATAAAGATGATGAGTGTTGATGGTGTAAAATGCAATCTCTTACATACATACTACTGGCCAGTAAACGAAGCAGTCAATGATAGAGCATTGGAGAGAATAGTAGAACTGGAAGTACAGTGGGTAGAACCGGGATTACATGGACACATTGATCTGTTTTGTAGTAAATGCCTACTATGTTCTGTGTGCTGAAGCAAAGCAAGAATTTCATTGTCCTGTCAGGGACACATGACAATAAACTCACTTGAACTTGAACTTGAGGTGCAGGGGTTCACTGGACATCAGGTGGACAGAATGGTAGTTTATCACACTTGCCTTCATTAGGAACAGTGCTGAGTACAAGTGTTGGGATATCGTAATACAACTGTACAAGTCTTTGGTGAGACCACCTTGGAACAATGTGTGCAGCTCTGGCTGCCCAGCTACAGGATGGATGTTATTCAGTTGCAAAGGATGCCGAACAAATCCACCAGGATGTTCCCTGGGCTTACAGGCTTGAGTTCTTGTGATAGGTTGGATAGGCTGGGACATTTTCTTTGTAGCATAGGAGGCTGTGGGGTGACGTTATTGAGGTGCACAAGACCACGAGGGGCACGGATAAAGTGAAGGCTGAGAGCTTTTTCCCCCAGGGTACAGGAATCTAAAATTAAATCTTTGAAAGCGGTGTCGCAGCTAGATTGGATAGTGAAGAAGGTTTGTCTCATGCTGGCCTTTATCAGTCGGGAAATGGTAACTAGACACAAAACGCTGGAGTAACTCAGTGGGACAGGCAGCATCTCTGGAGAGAAGGAATAGGTAACATTATGGGTCGAGACCCGGGTCACCCTGTTATATGAAAGATGCAATTCAGCTGGAAAGAATGAAGAGAAGAGGGATCTATCTCATAGAGCTGTATAAAATCATGAGGGGAGCTTTTGTACTTTCTGCCTAATGGGAGAAGGGAGAAGAGGGAATGAATGGGGTTTGAGTGGTCCTTGATTAGGTTGGCAGTGTGAAGTGTAGATGGAGTCAATGGTGGGGGCCTGGTCTGTGCGATGGACTGGGCTACATCCACAACTCTCTGCTATTTCTTGCCAAAGCTTACTTAAGGGGCCGATTGGCCTGTTCTCCTCCTGCTCCTTGCCTTTGTCCTGTAGACCTTCAATATGAAGCTTGGTATCGCCATTGCTTGGTTCTTTGATTTGCTGCCTCTTTTTACTTCAAACTTCACAGTCTGGAAATTAGATGTTGTCAGGCCTGTTTGTCAGTGACAAATTGCCAGGCAGAGCAGAAACAACACACTGTCTGGCGACCTTTTACTGCGTTCCATGTGACACTGAAGTCCTTACTGAAACAGGAGTTAAAGCTCCATCTTTCAGAAGTTCGATTGATGGCTGCTCTCTGTAATAATTGAAGAAACTAATCCCTGTTTGTAATTTCCTCTCTTGTACAGAGTTGGCCAGTGACATCCCGACCTGCCGCTGTTTGTGGTGTTAAACCAAGAGTCTCCATTGTGAAACCTATGGTGCTACAAACTAACAAAGTCAATGCTGAAAGAAGAGGTGCCTAAATGTGAAAGGCAGGAGGAGTGCTGTTCACCAAAGTAAATCCATGGGTTCTGTTGTGGTTGAACTTGGGTGGGAACAAATGCAAGTTTCCTCTCTTTACATGATTGGCCAAACTCCCTTTGTGATGTTGGCCAAGATAATAGTTTAATTTAGTTTTGTTGTTTATTGTCACATGTACCGAGGGACAGTGAAAAGTCTTTGTTTGGCTGCTGTCCAGTCAAATAGAAGACTACATGAATACAATCAAGCCGTCCACACTGCACAGGTGCAACGTTTATTGTAAGATACAAGATCTCTAAAAATAGTTCAAAGGTCTTCAACAGTCTGTCGTATACACAGAACAGTTTCAGAGCAATGGGCTTGAACTTGCATTTTTTACAGCATGCATCGTATGACTTTGACTATTGCAGTGACATTTTGAAGGAAAGAGCGTTCACGTCGCGGCCCTGTCTCCACCAATCCTTCCACCACCACGCACAAGAAGCACAAGAAGCGACAAGACAGACACCATTGTGTGCAGATGCCGAGATGTGTATCCAGCCCTGGCTGAACAACTTCTCATCTTGTGTGTGGACTCGATAAGAAGAAGATTTTGCTACAGCAGGTTGAGTTTTAGCAGCAGCTCTAGATATTTCTGATGTGAATATTAGATGTTTGAATTGGTTTCCATGGCGTTAAACAGAAGAGTTACAACAACAGCCACATATATTTACACATGGAGTCTCCAGAGGTAACTGGGTGTAACTATTGGAAATATGTTGAAGCATTGGCGATTGGAAGATTTTACATCAACCAATTCTGCCTCAGAGGGCGGTGGAGGCCGGTTCTCTGGATACTTTCGAGAGAGAGCTAGATAGGGCTCTTAAAGATAGTGGAGTCAGGGGATATGGGGAGAAGGCAGGAACGGGGTGCTGATTGGGGATGATCAGCCATGATCACATTGAATGGTGGTGCTGTCTCGAAGGGCCGAATGGCCTCCTCCTGCACCTATTGTCTATTGTCTTTTGTCAACCAATGCCACGTTTTCAGATGGCAACACTTCAGAAATGCAAGTTTCAATGAAAGTAGATCAGCCATGACTGAATGGTGGAGGAGACTTGATGGGCCGAATGACCTAATTCTGCTCCTTGAACTGATGAGCAAGGGTATTATTTGACGAAAAACAAAGACACGACCAGCAACATTCTTGTTGACGGGGGAAATTCTGCAATGCTTTTCACAACCCCCCATCTTTCACTTTGTCATGCAATCCCCGTCCTGCCCGTCACAGCCTGCCTCTCTCCCTTTTCCATTACACACTTGAGTGAGCTGAGAATGAGTGAAGTTTGATTTTCGAAAATAAGGTAATTAATTGACTATCAAGGCTGAATGCAAGGCGGCCGCGGCTGGCTGTAAACTGCGGCGAGCGCGGCTCATTTGGAAGGCGGCCAGTCTAACTAGTAGCATCATTATGGAGATGATCAGCTGTCTGTGGCAATCACAGCCTCTGCTTCCAGTCGATAATAGCATCTGCCGGGATGTGACACCGGATGCAGCGATGATGGAGAATGAGATTTATCTTCCTTGGGCAGCAATGAAAATAAAGCGATAAAGTGTTCATTGGGGGGCAGTTTGATGCCAGCCATAAATACATCAACATTCATTAAAAAAAAATAATCTAAATCTTCTCTCCGCCCCGAGTCCCAAGCCGTGAATTGAAGCCACTTCTGCTGCCCGCACACACCTCCATTGCCGTGGTGATCCCAAGTAGGGCAAGTGTATCAGGAGTTGTCCCGAAGGCAAATTGTAGACATTGATTCAAGATGAATTGTACTCTGGTCGAATGGAAGGAGTGACAAATGAAGCAATTCATGATTATTCAGTTAGAAAATGCATCAAATCCATATATGACATGGAAATATGAAAGCACATTGCAGCGTTCAATCATTGCCAAGCGACCAGACCATTCAGCCCATCAAGTCTACTCCGCCATACAATCATGGCTGATCTATCTCTCCCTCTTAACCCCATTCTCCTGCCTTCTCCCCATAACCTCTGACACCCGCACTAATCAAAAATCTATCTATCTCTGCCTTATAAATATCCACTGACTTTGCCTCCACCGTCTTATGTGGCAAAGAATTCCACAGATTCGTCACCCTCTGACTAAATAAATTTCTCTTCATCTCCTTCCTAAAAGAACGCTGTTTAATTCTGAGGCTACGACCTCGAGTCCTAGACTCGTCCACTAGTGGAAACCATTCTATTGTCTAACATTCCTTCTCTCCAGAGATGCTGCCTGTCCCGTTGAGTTACTCCAGTATTTTGTCTTTATCATGGGTGTAAACCAGCATCTGCAGTTCCTTCCTACACAGTGTTCGAGAGTGTTAGACAAAAGTTTTATTCCAGTTAGTGTTTCGCTTCCTTCATTCATCATTGGGTTGGCTGTTGATAGAAGATATTTCAAGGATAAATATTTCCAATTTCTCTATAATCTTAGGCCATGTTATTAAGACAGAGAGCTTGAAGTTCCTTGGCATTATTATTACCAAGGATCTGTCGTGGACTAACCATATTGAAGCAACAGCCAAGAAGACACACTGGCCCCTCCAGTCCCAGGAGGCTGAGGAACTTCAGCATGTATCCAGTGATTTTTTACAAACCTCCACAGATGCACCACTGAAAACACAATGTCGGGTTGCAGTTTGGGAACAGCTCTGCCCAAGACCACAAGAACTTGCAGAGAGTTGTGGAGCTAACCCAGTCCATCTCACAGAGCAGACTTCCCACCATTGACTCCATCTACACCTCACGTTGCAGACAACATTATTCAAAGACTTGTCCCACCCCAGTCATTCCATCTTCTCTCCACTCCCGCCGGCAGAAGATACAGAAGCTTGAAAGCGCGGACCACCAGACTCAGGGACAGCTTCTTCCCCTCTGTTATCAGGCTTGTGAACGGCCCTTCCATAAGCCAGGATACTATCCGATTCACCTCTACCCCATTGCGGACATTGGACTTTGTCTGTGGAGCTGATGCGCTACAATGCTGAGAACTATATTCTGTACTGTTCCCCTTTGCTCCACCTATTGTACTTGGGTTTGACTTATTTTTTTAATGTATGGTATATCTGATCTGATTGGATAGTATGCAGAACAAAGCTTTTCACTGTACCTCGATACACGTGACAATAATCAACGTAAATCTAGTAATGTTTGCCAGGTGAGGAGGGGGCTGTGGACCCCCAGCAGGACCAAACACAAGACCTGTCAAAGGGCGGATGAGCTCCTAGCGAGCCAACGGCCATCCACACTTCAGTAGAAGTTGTGATCACTGTCGTACACGGCATTGTCAGGCAATGTGCCCGTTGATGGTTTCGATGATGATGTTGATGATGATGATGTATGAGTGTATATAACGGGCTCACCATTCAATATTTTGTTGGCAGCAGCTGTAACAAAGAGGTTGAGCCACGTATCGTTGTGAATCCTATTGGCCGGTGTGTTACCATTGTCAGTGAGACTGGACCTCCTATAAATACTTTGTCAGCACAGTCAAAGTCTCACATTGATTCCACTGTGAAGGGTGTTTCAATGGAATTCTAAAACTGCACAATAATATGTGTCAGTATAGCAGAGAACTTTTGAATAATAGTGCAGAGAACCCTAGCGAATGTAATGTAATTGATTGATTATTGATTGATTTCACGTGGTCAGGCTGGCTTTATTGTCATGTGCACTGGTGCTGTGAGGTGGAGGTACAATGAAAGTCTTGCTCGTGGCAGCACCACAAGCTCATAGATCACAGAAACACTAAATAATACATAAATTACACAAGAAGTACACGCACATTCGAAAAAAGAAATGTGTACAAATTATTAAACAAGTCCTTGGGTGTGCAAGAGTTGGCTTGCTGTGTTTTGTTGCTGAGGTAGGATTAGGGTTGTGTGGGTCGGTTCAAGAACCTGATGGTTGTAGGGAAGTAGCTGTTCCTGAACCTGGTGGTGTGGGACTTGAGGTTTCTGTACCTCCTGCCTCACGGTAGCAGTGAGAAGAGGACACGGTCTGGATGGTGGGGGGTCCGTGATGATAGATGCCGCCATCTCGAGGCAGCGCCTGGTGTCGATGCTCTCGATGGTGGGGAGGGCAGTGTCCGCGATGGACCGGGCTGAGTCCACCACTCTCTACAGCCTCGTGCCTTCCTCTGTTGGAGTTGCCGACCCAGGCCGTGATGCAACCAGTCAGGATCTACAGTGCGTCTGTTGAAATCTGCTAGAATATTCAGTGAACGCTGATTCTCTTTAAACTTCTAAGAAAAATAAGTTGGTCTTCATTTTGGTGGAAACCAGAGTCTTGATTTGACGGTACACAAAAATGCTGGAGAAACTCAGCGGGTGCAGCAGCATCTATGGAGCGAAGGAAATAGGCAACGTTTCGGCCCGAAACGTTGCCTATTTCCTTCGCTCCATAGATGCTGCTGCACCCGCTGAGTTTCTCCAGCATTTTTGTCTACCTTCGATTTTCCAGCATCTGCAGTTCCTTCTTAAACTCTTTATTTGACAATATGTGTACCGGCACCTCTAAAATGTTACATTCTAAAACTTAGAAAAAAAGTTACAAAAAGATTCTGCAGCTTACTAGAAAACGTGAATGCTGTATTAATCATTTGCCAGTCATTCTATTTCAACTTAAGGTGAGCAACTATTCCAGAGACACCAGGAGATACCTTAATGTTTCTGCGTTTGTGAGGCAATCAATAATTTAACAGAACATTAAAAGTGTTTGCGTTAGTAAACTCTGAGAGGGGAAGCGCAGTGTCGATGGTATCGATGGTGATGCCAGTGGATGTTGTGACATCTTCAGACACTGAGCTGTTGTAAATATCGAGTCGAGGTGTGAGGAAAATGCTGTCACTAGATCGATACATGCCTGGGACAATCCGTAACCTGTGAACGCAGTGCATGGCTGAGTGGACCTTCTGTGTGAAACCGCCACATATTGAACCATTTGACAGGAAGAAACTAATGTGTTCCATCCACACCCCTTGGATTAGAGTCACGCACTCCGATCACCTTTGGGGACACCTCGTAATGACATCAGGGTGCTCTGCAAAGTCTTGAAATGAAATGATGATCCTGGATAATGGGGATGAAGTGCCCTCACAAAAGTGAAAGTGTGTTTACACCCAGCAGAGCTAGAGTGCCTGAATCCATGGTGCTGGCTGTAAGGTGTTGCCTCTGCCTCCACTGTATAATTGTGATCCAGCTCGAGTAAGATGATTGTGTAACACGTTTAGGAGAAAGAAACGACTTGCAAACACACACTGTGACAGCAGTCAGCCTGACTCAATGTGTTGAGCAACACAGTGTTCATTTCTAGCCTCAGCAGTCAATAGACAATCGACAATAGGTGCAGGAGTAGGCCATTCGGCCCTTCGAGCCAGCACCGCCATTCATTGTGATCATGGCTGATCATCCTCAATCAGTACCCCGTTCCTGCCTTCTCCCCATATCCCCTGACTCCGCTATCTTTAAGATCCCTATCTAGCTCTCTCTCGAAAGTATCCAGAGAACCGGCCTCCATCACCCCCTGGGCAGAGAATTCCACAGACTCACAACTCTCTGTGAGAAAAAGTGATTCCTCGTCTCCGTTCTAAATGGCTTACCCCTTATTCTTAAACTGTGGCCCTGGTTCTGGACTCCCCCATCATCGGGAACACGTTTCCTACCTCTAGCGTGTGTCCAAACCCTCAATGTGAATGTTGTCTGTCTCATGCTCCCTGTATAAACCACAATGGCACAATAAATTATATTTAAAATATTGTGAAATATGGACAGAGAACATAGAGCAGTACAGCAGAAACACGGGCCCTTTGGCCCACAAAGCCCATACTCAACATGATGTCAAGTCTGAGTGCTTAGTATGGCTGTATGGTAATGAGTTTCACTGAACCTTCATTGGTACACGTGACAATAAACACACCTTGAATCCTTGATATTAGTTTCAGTTTAGTTTATTGTCACGTGTACCGAGGTACAGAGAAAAGCTTATGTTGCATGCTAACCAGTCAGCAGAAAGACAATACACGATTACTTGATATTAGCAATTTCAGGAAAGTTATATTTTGCCTTATTGATAACACATAAAGCTTCTCATGTCATTCTGAATCTTACAGGGCAGTTTCTTTTCAGTGATGCATCTTTTAAAGACCATTCAAATTAGATTAAAAATTATGTTTGATTTTGGGATGAGTCGGTTGAGCAGATTTACTGAGGAATCCTTCACTCTCTGTGTCATTCTCCCAGCCGGTAAAGGCCTGTCTCTCCCCCCCTGATCATGAGAATTCCAGGAGTTATCTGCGCAGACATGCCGTGATGGATGGAAGCCATTGAACGGATGCCGGCTCTGCCTACAACTGGTTGTGACAAGCGACCACAAACCCAACATTGTCTACGTGTTCCCGACCCCATATCAACAGCTGTCCTCTGCTTGCGCACTCATATTACATTAGCGGGCCTCAATTGAAATACAGTTAATTTCATGCTCTGCTGTCTTGCCTTCCCCTGTCTATGAGTAGCTGTGCGCGGCGAGATAACTCACACTGCCGGCAGCTGAGGGTCCTTAGAGGCCGCTTTCAATCAAGCCCACACTTCCCCTTTCTCTGGCTGTCACTGGTTCCTTTTGTGGGAGCCTCATCATCCAGGCGACTGGTAATTAGAACAGGAAGAAAAAGAGGTTAATATTCTCAGACAAAGGGTGCATCTGAATTACATCTTCCTGACACTTTCCCTACCAAGATAAGCACAAACCATTGTAGATTTGGGATAAATCGCGGTCAAATGTTACATTTTTAGTATTAGGCAATAGACGCAGGAGTAGGCCATTCGGCCCTTCGCACCAGTACCACCATTCAATATGTTCATGGCTGATCATCCAAAATCAGTACCCCGTTCCTGCTTTCTCTCCATATCCCTTCATTCCGTTAGCCTTTCTCTTGAATACATTCAGTGAATCGGCCTCCACTGCCTTCTGTGGCAGAGAATTCCACAGATTCACAACTCTCTGGGTGAAAGGTTTTTCCTCGTCTAACGGGCCTACCCCTTATTCTTAAACTGTGGCCCCTGGTTCTGGACTCCCCAAACATGGGGAACATTTTCCTGCATCTAGCCTGTCCAATCCCTTAAGAATTGTGCATGTTTCTAGAAGATCCCATCTTATTACCACCGCGCTCGGGTAGATTTATAATACGACATGTCACTCCTGAAGTTGCTCCGGCACTTGTGGCGAAGGTTACAGTTGAGAAGGGAAGTCCCGGAGCTGTGAAACGGTCTGTGTTTTATTTATTAAAATCTCTCTCTGCACAAGTGCAAGCGGACGTGTTTCCCGTGCTGGCGGGCAGTGAGCTGACGGGACGTGGAGAGGGTGCGGGTAGCCGGTGCATTCATCCCCTGCAATGTTTCGTGTGTGTTCTGTTGACTAATTGAACCCCCCCCCCCCCACCACACACGCACACCTCCCCCCTCCCCTCGCCTCTCCAGCGCTCCATGTCCCCGGAGCGATTAACCGGGTCAGGCCGCTTTGTCCCACTCCCACTGCGAGCCTAATTGCCTTTTAAAACGACATTACCGGGCACTTCATTACACTGTCACATTGCGCTCTCGGGCTGTCTCGGAAGGGGGGAGTGGGTTCAGCATGAGCGGCCCCGCCCGCCCTTCACCCAACCCCCCCCCCCCCCCCCCGCTTCACCTCCGGGGCGAGCACTTGCTCTGAGCCCCCTGCTCCTAACTTTAAATCCATGCCCCAAATATTATTTCACAATATTACCAACCCAGCCGCATGGATATCGACCTCTCCACCTTCAAGTAACCCTTGCTTTCCCTCTCTCTCTCCACCCCCCCCCCCCCCCCTCACAGTTCTCCCACTAGTCTGTGACTGTCCCTCTGATTACATTTTCTCTAGATAGACACAAAAAGCTGGAGTAACTCAGCGGGACGGGCAGCGTCTGTGGAGAGAAGGAATTAGTGACGTTTCGGGTCGAGACCCTTCTCCAGACAAATGTTCTCTCTGTTTGCTTCGTTGTCGGCTTCTCTTAACTAACACGGATCTATTCTACATTCCCCTTGAACTCCTTCCACTTTGGTGTCTCGTTTTCACACCTTACACTTCCTTATCTCCGTGTCTCCCTCTCCCCTGACTCGCAGTCTGAAGAAAGGTCACTCATTCCTTCTCTCCACAGATGCTGCCTGACCCGCTGAGTTACTCCGGCATTTTTGTGCCTATGTGCAATTTTCACAACGACCTGAGGATATTAGCGGTGAGCCGGGACGAGACACAGCGGGGTGACGGGGGGGGGGGGGGGAGTGAGAGGGGGGGGGGGGGGGGGGGGGGGCACAAGCCGCGTTACCGCTGATCAACACGCGTCCAGCGAACACCAACGGCGACTCTGCAGCAACGGGTTGGGCGAGGACTCGCGTCTTCAGCGCTCAACATGAGGCGCTCGCAGCATCTGTGGAGTTGACCGTGACCCCCCCCCCGTGAAGACGGCGGCGTGTGCCAGACCCGTGGTCCCACCCCGCACCCATGGTACTGCTGTAGACAGTTGGTCACGGGGTTGTCCCGGGAGAGGCGGCGTCTCTCTGAAGGACCTCATCTCAGTGCGAGCTGTAGTCGTGTGCAAGACGGGCTGGGCTGATCTTGAAGATGCAAGACTCGCCGTCTCTGTGAACCCCCCTGATCCTTAGAGGGAGTGGTCAACATAGTGACATTGGGCAGCGGCTGTTGCCGACGCAGAAATGTGAAAGTGTCCTCGGCTCCTGCTCCGGGTGAAGTTTGCGGAAGGAGTTCCCGGGTAACTGGAAGCGCTGGGTGAGTGAGTGAGTGAGTGAGTGAGTGAGTGAGTGAGTGAGTGAGTGAGTGAGTGAGTGAGTGAGTAAGTGAGGTGGGGAGGGCGAGCAGGGCTGGGATCCGAACCCGTGGCGGCCCGTCCTCGCACGGGACACCGGATCCGCGGCACGACCCGAGTAAAGTGGCGGCGGTCAGTTGCAGCTTGCGGTGAATAAATAATCCGGTGTGGGAGCGGATCAGGCGCAGGCGAGACAATTGAAATCGAAGATAGACACAAAATGCTGGAGTAACTCAGCGGGACAGGCATCATCTCTGGAGAGAAGGAATGGGTGATGTTTCGGTTCGAGACCCATATTCAGGACTGAGCCGTGTTCCTGTGTCTGTTGCCTCGTATGTTGGTCAAGTTTTAGTTAGTTTGACATTATTTTCTTTAAAACTAAAAACTATTTCAAAAATATAAAAGTAGATAAAACTGAATTAAATGATGAGAGGCGCGGAGAGAGCAGACAGTCGGGACCTTGTTTGGCAGCTGTGGAAATGTCAAAGACTAGAGGGCATAGGTTTAAGGAGAGGGGACAAAGTTTAAAGGAGATGTGTGGGGCAGGATGTTTTACACAGAGGGGGGTGGGGGGTGTCTGGATCGCGCTGCCAGGGGAGGCAGATGTGATGGTGGTGTTGAAAGCGTTTTAGATGGGCATGTAGGGAATGGAGGGATATGGATCACACGCAGGTGGAGGAGACTAGTCTAACTTGGTACCACTGTGGGCCGAAGGGCCTGTACTGTACTGCCCTGTGTGCTGTGAGTGACAAATGACACCTGTTACCATAAACTCTGAGTGACGTTTCGGTGCATTGAGACGGGGGGGGGGGGGGGGGGGGGGGGGGGG